>NW_027206295.1:95000-105000 GCF_024711535.1 Dipodomys merriami | reverse complement strand
GTGGAGGGTATTGTGTGGGCCCAAGGATTATGAGCCTGGAGGCCAGGATAATGCCTGTGCCTATAATCCCAGATACTTGGAAGGCAGGGCTAGGTCTTAGACCAGCCCTGGCAACAGGTGATGGAAATCTGTCTAAAAACTAAAGAGGACTGACTAAAAGCATGGTTCAAGTGGTAGAGCACTGCCTAGCAGGCTCTAAATTCAATACCTAGTATAGGGGGGAAAGGGGTAGAGGACTAAATCATCCCATTAAGGGCAAGGAGACATTGCCACTATCTGTCATCCCAGCACTGAGGAGGTGAGGTGGGAAGACTGGGAGTTGTTCAAAAGCCAATCTAGGCTACAACAGCAAGGACCTGTATCCAAAAGGGAGGGAGGGAGAAAAGGACAAAAGGCAATGTGTGGGATGGGGCACACAGCTTGCCTAGCATGCAAGAGGCACTGGATTCCATCCCACACACTGAAGGGAAAGAAAAGAGAAGGTAGGGTGTGTTCAGCCTGCAGGGGTTTGTGACTAGGGCACGGCGTAGACACAAACCCCTCTGTGATTCCCAGATTCACTTCCCAGACGCCTTTCCAGGCAAGCTCCTAGCAGCCAGGGGTTCACCCACCACATCTGGAAACGAAGGTTTTCCAGGTGGCCTAGGCTCCGTCGACCTGGAAAATGAACATGTGAACCAAGAATAGCTCTGAGATGGACAAACACCTGGTGCGGGCTGACAAGCGACAGGACTGGAGAGGGGAGAGGGCCCGTCTCTTGGTTCTGAGTGAGTTGGGAGGGAAGGAAGAGCCCTTCGCATGGTTCCAGGTCAGCTGGAGAGGACTTCCCAGGCCCAGCCCAGGGCAGGAGAGGAGTCCCTGTGGGGAAGGCCTTAGGAAACAGGAAATGGCCTAGTGGATGAGCCCAGTAAGGTACACACACATACACACACACACACACACACACACACACACACACACACAGAGGCACACACACACACACACACACACACACACACACACACACACACACACACAGAGGCACGAAGCTCTGAAACCTGCCTGCTGTCTGTGGCCCTTGTGTTTGTTTTCCCTTTGGCTTCCCCTGGCTTTTGGGAGGAGTCTGGCAAATTCCCACCAGTCTCCCACTATCTTTGGAAGCGAAAAGGAGGCTTGGTGATTTTCCACGCTGGGGCCGGAGGGACATGCGCCGCGCTGGCACCTGGCCGGCCAGGCACCCAGTCAGCTCCAGGTGCCACGACCTCCCCTCGGGTGGGCCAATTAAAGGCTCCCGCAGGGCAGCAGGCAGGGAACAGCCCTGTGAGCTCTCCCAGAGCCGCCTCCGGGAGGAGGGAGGCCGCCGAAACTTGCTCTCTTAGAGCTGGGGGAGGGCGGATATCACTCTCCAGCAGCCACTTCATCCCCTACGGTGCTGATGCACACCCCAGCTTCAGTTCATCTGTTTGATTAAGAACTCACAGCCATAGCCGGGCGCTGGTGGCTCACGTCTGGCATCCCAACTACTCAGGAGGCTGAGATCTGAGGATCGTGGTTCAAAGCCAGCCCGGGCAGGAAAGTCCACGAGACTCTTATCTCTAATTAACCTCCAGAAAAAAACGAGAAGTACCTCTATGGATCCAAGGGGTAGAGCGCTAACCTTGAGCAAAAAGAGCTCAAGGACAGCACCTAGGCCCAGAGTTCAAGCCCACACCCGACCAAGAAAAAAGAAGTGTTCATCATGCTATGCATACTAGTACATACAAGGGGCCACCTTCTGGTTAGTCTTACAGCACTGTACAAGGGACCGTGACTTATTTGTTTTAAATATTCCTCTGGTGGCCAGCTAGTTTTCCACCATTTTGTTATTCTGTGCCAGACCAGGGGCTTGAACTCAGGGCCTAGATACCGTCCCTTTTTAGCTCAAGGCTGGCACTCTATCACTTGAGCCACAGTTCCAGTGCCGGGTTTTTGTTGTTGGTTTGTTTCTTTGCTTGTTGCCAATCCTGGGGCTTGAATTCAGGCCCTGGGTGTTGAGCTTCTGTGTGCAAGGCTAGCGCTCCACCACTTGAGCCACAGCTCCACTTCCAGCTTTTTGGTAGTTAATTGGAGATAAGAGTCTCACAGATTTTTCTGCCTAGGCTGACTCCAAACTTTGATCCTCAGATCTGAGCCTTCTGAGTAGCCGGGATGATAGGCGTGAGCTACCGGCGCCCAGTTATATTTTGCTTTTGTTGGCCTGAAACTGGTGACCCTCCTGTCTGTTTCCCGGGTAGCTGAGATTACAGGTAAGTACCACCATGCCTGTGTGGCACCGGGGATCCTACCCTGGGCAGGGCAAGTTCCTTACTAGGGGACAAATATGAATGACCACGTTTTGAGTTTCTGTTCCAGGAGAAGCCAGCGCAGGAGCCACCACAGGGCAGAAAGCCCAGGGTGAACATACACATCTGAGAGGCATCAACAAGTGTCTGTCTTTGGGAGCCTTGGATGTGTGCTAGGCCATCCAGGGAGGAGTGAGCTGAGCCCAGCCCTGGGGAGCAGCTGCCCGTGGCCACCATGGAAACTACTGATCAGGGAGCTCTGAGCACGCCCCTCTGAGCTCACTGCTGTGGACGCCACTCCTCTCTATCTTCTTCCATGCCAGCAACCTGACTGCTCGCCGCTCTCTACGCAAATCTAACTCCTTGTCAGAAATAACACCTCAGCTCCAGCAGCCTTCCCTTCTTCCCTGCTCCCAACAGACTCTGCCAGCACAGCTCACCCTAACAGCCTGGCGCTCACCTGGTCTCCGGCAACAGGAAAATCCCCCTAAGGTCAAGCATTGCTGCTTATTTGCCTTTGATTCTCCAGCACCTGGTCTCGTGTAAGCATTTAAATAATGGCTGTTGAAGGGCAAATGCCGCGGTTCACATCTATAATCCCAGCTACGCAGGAGGTGGATTATCAAGCTCACCAGCCCAGGCAAAAAGCCAGCAAGACCACATCTCAACCAACAACAGAGGGTTATGTCGGCACTTGCCTGCATAGTCCCGGGGGCTGGGCAGGTGGCTTAGTGGTAGAGTGCTTGCCTAGCAGGCGTGAAGCCCTGGGATCCATTCCTTAGTACCACATACCCAGAAAAAGCCAGAAGTGGTAGAGCGCTCGCCTTGAGCTGAAGAGCTGAGGGATGGCACCCAGGCCCTGAGTTCAAGCCCCATGACCAACAACAACAACAACAACAAATCTGAAAAAGTCCCCAAAATGTAAGCAAGGCCCAAGTGTGCAGCAGTGTCTGAGCTTGCTCACCACCTGCCAGTCCCCCGGAGAACCCAAGTACAGTCTGCGCAGCATCACCACAGCTGATGTGCAAGCTCAGACCCATGCACAAGGCTTTATGTTTGCATGACTTCTGCCTTCCTGAGCCTCCTACCTAATTTCCTTACCAGTTTTGTCTATTTCATTCTGAGTTATTCTTAATAAACAAGACAGGTTCATCTACAAGAAGGGTAGTATGGCTCAACCTGCCAACCCCTAGGGGAATAGAGTCTTCTGTAATTGCTATGGCTGGGAGAGGAAAAAAGTCGGAGGTGGAGCTGTTGTTCAAATGGTAGAGTGCTAGCCTTGAGCACAAAGGAGATCAGGGACAGCTCCCAGGCCCTGAGTTCAGGTCAGAACAGATAGGAGAGAGAGAGAGAGAGGAGGGAAAGAAGGAGAGAGGGAAAGAGGGAGAGAGGAAAAAAAGAAGGAAGGAAGGAAGGAAGGAAGAAAGGAAGGAAGGAAGGGAGGAAGGAAGGAAGGGAGGAAGGGAGGGAGGGAGGGAGGGAGGGAGGGTGGGAGGAGTAATAAAATCTACATACAAAATTTTGACTACTAATTCAACAGATAAGATTTTTTTAATTGTGGTCACCACAAAAGAGTAGTAAAGTAACAAAATAATTTTCAAAGCTGTGCTCAATCATGACCCAGGTAAAAACACCAGGCTTCAGTGGGCACTGGTGGCTCAGGCCTGTAATCCTAGCTACTCAGGAGGCTGAGATCTGAGGATCGCGGTTCCAAGCCAGCCCGGACAGAAAAGTCACAGTGAGGCTCTTATTGCCAATTAACCACTCAAAAACCGGAAGTGGCACTGTAGCTCAACAGCCCTTAGTTCCTGTGTTCAAGCCCCACAACTTCAAAAAAAACAAGTAGCTCACCAAATCCTTTTCTGTCATTACCACTGTCTTAGGAAATATGAGAGGCAGAGCAAATATCTTTGGCCTTGCCTAACATACGCTAGACTCTACTTTCAATTCCCAGCACTGCAAATTAACTAATTCATTTAATTAACTAATATTTTACAAAGACTGGGGTGCGGCTCAAGTGGTACAACACCTGTACAACACACTCAAGGCATTGTACCAAAGCTACAAAAGAGAGGAAAAAGAGAAGATAAGGAAGCAAGGAAGGAAGGAAGCCAGGCACTAAGGCTCACATCTGTAATCCTAGCTACTCAGGAGGCTGAGATCTGAGAATCCTGTTTGAATGCCAGGCAGGGTATGAAATTCCATGAGACTCTTATCTACAATAAAGTACTCAGAATAAGCTGGAAGTGGCACTGTGGCTCAA
This sequence comes from Dipodomys merriami, assembly GCF_024711535.1. Lineage (NCBI taxonomy): Eukaryota > Metazoa > Chordata > Mammalia > Rodentia > Heteromyidae > Dipodomys > Dipodomys merriami. The sequence goes on along the minus strand of NW_027206295.1, from coordinate 100,437 downwards.
GTGGTAGAGTGCTAGGGTATTGAACAAAAGAAGCTCAGGGACAATAGAACCCAGGCCCTGAGTTCAAGTCCCAGGACTGGCAAGAAGAAGGAGGAGGAGGAGGAGAAGGAGGAGAAGGAGAAGGAGAAGGAGAAGGAGAAGAAGAAGGAGAAGGAGGAGAAGAAGAAGAAGAAGAAGAAGAAGAAGAGGAGGAGGAGGAGGAGGAGGAGGAGGAGGAGGAGGAGGAGGAGGAGGAGGAGGAGGAGGAGGAAGAAGAAGAAATAATAATGAGAAAAAGAAGTAATCTACTGCCTTTCATTGCCAGTAACAGTAGGGAATGATGAAATGATAGTATACAGAGCCCAGGACTGTTTACATCTGGGTGTCATTTTTCCAAGAGAGTTGGTGGTAGCCGTTGCTACCACCAGCCCATAATCTAAACCAGAAAGTGCACTTTAGGAAATAATTAAGTTTCCTTGGCTCATTAAATCTTGTCGTTCGGGAAGTGGCTGTAACCATGTGTAGTTGTCTCTCTGCTGAGCCTTAAACCCAGATCATTACTTTGGGGGAAGTCAGTGTGGAGTCTGCGCCAAGCCCTACCTGCCAACTTGACAGAGTCTCTTTGCCGGCTCCAACCATCCAACCAGAGGGTCCAGGTCTTCATGCTCTGGGCACAGAAAACCGTGCGAAAGTTATAAGAGATGCAAAATGAGTTGAAAATGTCATCGTTTCATGGGAGGCTTTTGATCTGACTGTAAGACAAAATTAGCATTTTTGAAATGATTGAACAGTAAGCTGAGCGCTGGTGGCTCATGCCTATAATCCTAGATCCTCAGGAGGCTGAGATCTGAGGATTATAGTTCAAAGCCAACCCAGGCAAGAATGAGACTTCTTATCTCCAATTAACTACCTCCCTCCTTCAAAAAAAAAAAAAAAAAAGGCCGGAAATGGTGCTGTGGGTCAAATGGTAGAGTGCCAGCCTTGAACACAAAAGCTCAAGGACAGGGCTGGGAAGGTGGCTCAGTGGTAGAGCGCTTGCCTTGCATGCATGAGGCCCTGGGTTCGACTCCTCAGCACCACATAAGCGGAAAAAGCTGGAAGTGGGGCTAAGGCTCAAGTGGTAGAACGCTAGTCTACAGCTAAAGAGCTCAGGGACAGCGCCCAGGCCAAGTTCGGGCCCCACGACCGACAAAAAAAAAAAAAAAAAAAAAAAAAAAAAAGCTCAAGTCAGGTGCTGAGTTCAAAGACACAGAGAGAGAGAGAGAGAGAGAGAGAGAGAGAGAGAGAGAGAGAGAGAGAGAGCGCAATTCCAATTTCAAGGAAAAGTCAGGTGCCAGTGGCTCAGGCCTGTAATCCTAGCTACTCAGGAGGCTGAGATCTGAGGATTGCGGTTCAAAGCCAGCCCGGGCAGAAGAGTCCCTGTGAGACTCTTTATCTCCAATGAACCACTCAAAAACCAGAAGTAGGGATGTGGCTCAAGGGGTAGAGTGCTACCCTTGAGCAAGAGAGCTCAGGGACAGTGCCCAGGCTCTGAGTTCAAACCCCACAACCAACAAAACCAAAACCAAAACAACTAACTGAAGAGCTGCAGATGTCACATGTCACGTGTGACCAGGGAGGCTGGGGATCTCAGAGCCAAGAATGGCTGTGATAACCTCTTCCTGGGTGCAGGCACACTGGTGGCCAAGACAGCTAAGCCAGTTAAATGGGTGCACTACGTTCCACCCTGCCCACGACACCCTAGAAAAATCCTGAACCCCTTTCATTACAGACCTGGCCTGCGGGGACCGGCAAAGGGCCCCCTTCTCCCTTTTCCGCGACTCTTTTCCTTCTTCTTTTACTGTACTCCTGAATTTGCTCTGCTTCGGCGGGAAGGCCATCCCTTCAAGGTTGGGGGTTCAGCTGGAAGAGGTGATGTGCCAAATGAAGGCTTTTATAGAAGTGAGGATGTCTCTGTAAAGCAGGTGTCTGGATTACCAGGACAGGTCAGGGCTGTCTCCATTGCTTGTGCAGGCCTGGTGGAGAACAAGTTGGTGGGCAGCCTCAGGAGGCACAGCCAGATACTTCCCGGCCTCGAGGTGGCCCCCTGATTCTTCACCCCCGGAGGGGGAGTGGCGGTCAGCTGTGAGCACCCATGCCTTTGCTCCTGGATACCCGGCCCTCTCTGCTTCACCAGCACTGTTCTGTAAGGGGCGGGTCAGCTGTCTGCTTGCTCTAGACACAGGGTCTTTGCCACACACCTGTCTGCTACCCTGCCTGGTGTTTTTCTTTTAGTTGTTTGAGCCTTCAATAAAGACACTTGGATGCCCACACTGGACCACTTCCACTGAAGAACCAGGGAGCCAGAGGGGAAATTGAAGCCTGACATGCCAGGCTTCCTGCAGGAGTATTCTGGGCTCCTGACTTTGGCTCCTTTGCTGTTCCCACAAAGGCCTTTACAAAGAGGTGCTACACCAACATACAGAAACAACCAAGATGCTCCACTACAGATGAATGGATCCAAAGACTGCGGTACCTATATACAATGACATATTAGGCAGCCATTAGAAAGGACAAAATAACAGCATTTGCAGGGAAATGGATGGACCTAGAAAAAATTCATTTTGAGTGAGGGAAGCCAAGAGCAAAGAGACAAACGGCACATGGTCTCCCTGATATGTGGATGTTCAATCCACAATGTAAGGAGACACAACAAAGTATACAGGGCTGGAGAAACAAAGGACCTCCACTGATCTGGTTGAATTGTTACTAAATGGCCCATGCTACTGACACCGGAGGGAAACCAGGAGGAGGACTCAGAAATAGAGGGAAACGGGAAAACATACAACAGTGGGACCCACCAGGTGCACTGGACATTGATGAAAACAAACTAAGCAACTCAATGGCAGCAATGGGAGGGAGGGAATGAGTGGGAAAGAGGGAACGGCTGACACTAAGCAAAAGGAAAGATGTGCATATCACCCGGTGTAGAAGAAACAACTGTGTTGTCAAAGCTTATAGAACTCATAAACTTTATAGATGACGATAAAGACAATTTGCCCCATGAAGGTTAGAATGTGTTTGTGACTTTAAGTATCACTCTCTCACCATACTGTGAAATTTATGTAATCACTTAATCACAATATTTTTTTAAAAAGAGGCTGAGATCTGAGGATTGCTGTTCGAAGTCAGCCTTGGCAGGGAAGTCCATGAGGCTGTACCTCCAATTAATCACAGGAAACACCAGAAGTGGTGCTGTGGCTCAAGTGGTAGAACGCTAGCCTTGAGCACAAAGAGGCTCAGGGACTGCGCCCAGGACCCAAGTTCAAGCCCCAGGACCAACAATACATAAAAAAGTATAAATAAAAATTAAATAAAATGAACAAATAAAAAACAGAGATATAGAGCCAGGCACCGATGGCTCACACCTGTTACCCTAGCCTACTCAAGAGGCTGAGGTCTGAGCATTAGGATTCAAAGTCAGCCCAGGCAAGAAAGTCCATGAGACTCGTATTGGCATTTAACTACCGAAAAGGCTGGAAGTGGTGCTGTGGCTCAAGTGGTAGAGCGCTAGCCTTGAGCACAAACAGTGCCTAGGCTCTGAGTTTAGGCCCCAGGACGGGGGGGGGGGGGGGGAGGGGGGGAGTTGTGCTAGGAAGAATGATACTATCTCTGTGAGTGTGTGAGTGTGTGTGTGTGTAACTGTTTAATGGTTCAAATTTAGGATTCAGTGGAGGCAGGCACAAAAGCCTAGCACCTCAGATCACATTTCATTATTTTTTTTTAATTTTTTAAAGTTTTATTTTTTATTTTTTGTCAGTTGTGGGGCTTGAACTCTGGGCCTGGGCGCTGTCCCTCAGCTCTTCAGTTCAAGGCAAGTGCTCTACCACTTGAGCCACAGCACCACTTCCAGTTTTCTGGTGATTTATTGGAGATAAGAGTCTCATGGAGGGGCTGGGAAGGTGGCTCAGTGGTAGAGCGCTTGCTTTGCATGCATGAGGCCCTGGGTTCAGTTCCTCGGCACCACATAAACAGAAAAAGCCAGAAGTGGCGCTGTGGCTCAAGTGGTAGAGCGTTAGCCTTGAGCTGAAGAGCTGAGGGACAGCTCCCATGCCCAGAGTTCAAGCCTCACAACCGACACACACTTGTTTTAGTTACTTATTTTGGTGGTCATGGGGCTTGAACCCCGGGCCTAGGTGGTGTCCCTAAGCTTTTCTGCTCAAGGCTAGCACTCTACCACTTTGAGCCACAGCTCCACTTCCAGTTTGTGAGTAGTTAACTGAACTTTCCTGCCCAGGCTGGCTTTGAACCGTGATCCTCAGATGTCAGCCTCCTGAGTAGCTGGAATGACAGGCGTGAGCCACCATGGCCTGGGTTCCAAGTCACACTTCAAAGGCAACACCAACTCTTAGAAGTAAAAGTGGCCTCACCTGGCTGGCTTTGCGTGGGAGATGGTTCAAGGCCGTTTTTAGCTTGAGCGGAAAGACAGGAATATGAATGCCGAGTGAGGGTTTTCAGTGAGGGGGACCAGAAGGAGGGAAAGGAGCAGCACTTTGGTATCTCTACCCATATATTGTTCTACAGTGGGTGCCAGGTGTGTGGCTGGTCCCTTATACCCCACACGGGAGCTGAAGACACAAATCTCATAGGATCAAAGCGTTTCCAGTCGCCAGTGCCGGTGCCTGTGTGTGTGTGTGCGTGCACACACACACACACACACACACACACACACACACACACACACACAGGAGGACAGGGAAGGGGACCTGAGGATGAAGGAAATCACACTGGAGTGGTGGGCCGTAGGATGAAAGTCTGGAGGCTGGGGCACTCCTCGGAGCAGATCTGTGCTGCCTGGGAAAGGGCTGCGCTTTGTCACTGACTTGACATCTCATCTGTTCATAGTTAGTGAGCCTCATTTAGGGTTTTCTACCTCTGGGATCTGTGATAAGACAAGGAAACTCTCTGGGAAAATGGACCCGGTCGGTGATAGCAGTAAAGAGGTAATTAAACCAGCTCGTTTATCTGAGACAGTCTCTGATTTATGGGTTATCAAGGAAGCGGATCTCCGGGTAAGGTGAGGGGCCAGGGAGTGTGGACTTGGACTTTTCTGCCAGCTCCTCTCCCCCATGGGCAAAGTGACCCTAAGACCTCCATCTGGGATGATTCCCAGATGGCCTGCTGGACCCTCTGCTTCCAGCTAGAGTGGGTGCCATTTCGCCAGCTACCCACGCAAGACAAACTGCAGCTTCCTACACACAAGGCTTTTCCCAGAGATGGAAAGGAAGGAAAGTGCGCCTGCTGGGCCACACACAGGGCACATGCCTGGAAGCCCAGGACCCCTCACTCCTCCGTCTGTCTGTCTGTCTGTCTGTGTGTCACTCGGTCTGACTGCTGTCTGTCTCTGACACCGTCCAGTATGTGGCATCCCTGTGGGTTATAGCTCTCCTAAGGATGGAGTAAACTTTTTTTTTTCTTT
>NW_027206295.1:0-90000 GCF_024711535.1 Dipodomys merriami | reverse complement strand
AAAAGCTGCTTATACAATTTCGAGTCATAGCAATTGGAGCTCAGTGGTAGAGCATGGGCCCTGAATTCCGTTCCTAGCACTGAACAAACGTGTAACTAAATGAATGAACCAATACATAACAGTCAAACATGACAGCACCATTAGATATCTGAGAACCAAAAACTTCTTTTGTCTTGCCCAAAGGGAAGGAAATGGGGTCATTTTTCAGGAAAATTCTGTTTTCTCAGCCAACACTGACACGTAGAAACAGCAACGCAGAAGCCCTGGGTAGCCCCAGGATTTGTAGGTCAGCAGATTTGAGGCTCTTGGGGGCCGGAGGCCATTCTAACTCCAAGACATCACAATCCCCTCTGGAGGGAGAAGGTCTGCTCTGCCCCCCGCTGAGAGGCAGGGGATGGGGGACATGACCCGACAGGGGCCGTGGGCAGGCATGGCCCAGGCTGCAGGCAGGCCCCCGCAGGACGGGCTGCCCTCCACTGGGATCCCCGACCCTCGCGGAGCCTCAGTTCACTCATCTGTCTCCTGAAGCCCCTGCAGAGAATTTAACGAGCGACATCATCTATGAAGCCAATAATCCTAGGCTCTGATGAGCTCCTGCCTGGGTCCTCTTCGCCTGAACTTCACTCTGGAGGAAAGTGGGGGTGAAGCGAGTCAGGAAAGGCTTTCTCACTACGGGCTTCCCCGCATCCCTGGTACTGGCTGGAGGCCTGGTGACCCACGCCTGTAGTCCCAGCTCCTTGGGAGACTGAGAAGATGGGAGCAGTTCAATTTCAGAGCGAGCAACAAAGTTGGGCTGCATCTCACACACACACACACACACACACACACACACACACACACACACACGTCAGTGTCTAATTTTTTTCTGGATGTTTCTGGCATATAAAGATGCAAATGGACAGGTAGGAGCTGTGGCTCAGTAGTAGAGCATTGGTCAAACATGCATGATGCTGGGGTCAGATACCCCAGCATCTGAAGAAAACAAAACCAACAAAACAGGAATAAATAAATTAAGATCATATCTCTCTGCCAGGAGATTACTCTCCTCACCTTCACCATTGAGGAACTGACATTTACAATGATAAAACAGGTTGTCCCAGTGCTGGCGCTGCCCAGTAGGCTGAGATCTGAGAGCTGTAAATTGAAGTTGGCTCTGGGCAAACAAATCCTTGAGAATCCAACCCCAATTAACCAGCAAAAAGCGGGAGGTGGAGGTGTGGTTCGAGTGGTAGAGCTCCAGCTCTGAGCAAAAAAAAAAAAAAAAGCTAAGAACATGAGACCCTGAGTTCAAGCCCCAGTCCAAGCACAAAGGGGCGGGGAGAGGCGAGATAAAAGGGAGGGCTGGGAAGGTGGCTCTGTGGTACAGCGCTTGCCTTGCATGCATGAGCCCTGGGTTCGATTCCTCAGCACCACATAAGCAGAAAAAAGCCAGAAGTGGCGCTGTGGCTCAAGTGGTAAAGTGCTGGCCTTGAGCTGAAGAGCTGAGGGACAGTGCCCAGGCCCAGAGTTCAGCCCACATGACCGGATCAAAAAAAAATAAAATAAAATGAGATAAAAAAGAGAATCATGGAATTAGCTAGTCCTATCTCACATCCTTTGGACACCCAGATAGTATGACTCCCCTCCCCTTCACCACTGTCCATCACCCCCCCCCACGGGGGTGGATAAAACCCAACCCTGAGAGGACCATCTTTCTGGGGAAAGACCAGGCCAATTCAGGGGTGAAGGTCAGGGGGCTGGGGCCTTTGGCTTTGATGAAGGCGGGGGGGGGGGGGGGTGCTGAGCCGGCCTCTTCCCCGCTGGTGGGGGCAGGGTGGAGAAGGGGGGGCGCTGGGACTCCCAAGCTTTCAGATCCGGTTCGGTTCCCGTAAACAAGTGCAGCCCTCAGCTCCCCGGAGGACCTGGGGAGCAGAAGTACGCACCCCGGCCTCCTTCCCCGCGGCCTCCTTCCCCGCAGCGGTCTTCCGAGGACCTGCGCCTGCGAGACCATCTCCCCCGGCCTCCCAGCCCCCAGCGCAGCCCCAGGAAATGGGGCTGCTGAGAGCTGCTCCTCCAGCTTTGCCTCCCGCCGCGTGTGTCCTCTGCCCGAGCATTTCCTGGCCTAATTAAGCTGGGTAATGAGTAGCTACGGGGAGGGGATAAAAGCCCTTGGGGGCTTGGAGCGGGGGACGGTTTATGACAGGGGCGTCTGCAGCTGGTGACTTTCTTAGGAAAGTTATTTCTCCTAACCCTGGGAAGTTGCACACTATTTCCTCAGCAGAGTGAGACCCGGAGTTAAGCCTAGGGAATCGGGAGGGGAGGGGAGGGGAGGGGAGGGAAGGGGAGGGGAGGGGAGGAGGGGGAGGGGAGGGGAGGGAAGGGGAGGGGAGGGGAGGAGGGGGAGGGGAGGGGCTGGGAGGATAGGGAGGGCCCTGCTGGTGTCTGTGGAGAAAGATCAGCTCCTGCCCTTAGGAGCCTGAAGCCGGGCATCCTGCCTGGCTGGGTGTTGTGTTTCATTTGAACCACAGAACTGGGCCCAGAGGGTAATTTCTTCAGACTGTGTCCCGTGGAGAGTTAGGAAATCTGACCTCCCTCTCTGCCCCTGACTCCCCTCTGTCCTTCTCGAGGTGCTAGAAGGGACTGGGGAGGCAGGTGGGAGAATCTCTGGCTGAAGAGCCAGCACCTGGGGAGGAGAAGAGGAAGGCTGACTCCACAGCTCTGCCTTCAACAAAGGAGCCCCAAATGGACTACAAAGCCCCCCCAGCTCAGCCCCAAGGTGCAGACCCCCGATACAGCCTCCACGCGTCCCTCCGGAACCTCCTGCCATCGCACCTGTGCGTCTAGTGCGTTTGACTGGTTCTGATTTGTAAGGAAAAAACTGAAGGGAACGGAACCGCACTTGCCAGGCCCCAAGTGGCACCAACCTAGGATGACACCTGTCATCCTAGCTACTCAGGGGGCTGAGACTTGAGGATCATGGGTCACGTCCAAAGCCAGAGCCTACCGGAAACTCTGTGAGACTCCTGTCTCGATTAACCACCAAAAAGCCAGATTTGGAGCTGTTGGCTAGCACTCTGAGCACAAAAGCTCAGAGTCAGCAGCCAAGCACTGAGTTCAAGCTTCAGGACTGGCAGAGACTGCACACCACCCCAAGGAGCCATCTTGTCCCGTTTCTCTGCTTTATATCTATGTGTTTATTTTAGGGGGGAGAAAGAGAGACAGAGACAGAGACAGAGACAGAGAGAGAGAGAGAGAGAGAGAGAGAGAGAGAGAGAGAGAGAGAGAGAGAGAGAGAGAGAGAGAGAGAGAGAGAGAGAGAGTGTTCGTGCCTGAGGAGGAGTTTGAACTTAAGTGCTACAACACCAAGCTACCTTGCTCCTCCCCTTTGCTTGGAATAGCAGGTGTATGCCACAGAGCCACAGATTTGAGATCCAGTCTCTCAAACTCTGATGCCCAGGCTGGCTTTAAACTGCATTTTTTTTTTGGTCCTCTTTTCTTTCTTGGTACTGGGATTGAGCCTAGGGCCCTGCACTTGCTAGGCAAGCACTTTGCCAATGAGCCACATCCCAGCCCTAAACTGTATTCTATCTGCCACCCCTCTCTGCCTCCCATGTACCTAGGATTATAGGCTGCAGACAGCACTCCGGGCTTTAGTTTTGTCTTTGTGAATCAGGGTCTCTTTATAACCCAAGCTGGCCAGGAACTCACAGTCCTCATGACTCAGCCTCCTGAGCGGTGAACCACCGTGCCCAACTTCTATTTATTATTGATGACGGGAGGGCTCCGTGTCCCTCACATCTGAAATCAATATTTTGGTCCTCTGAAAATGTTTCCAGGGCTGGGAAGGTGGTGGCTCAGTGGCAGAGTGCTTGCCTGGCATGCATGAGGCCCTGGGTTCAATTCCTCAGTACCACATAAACAAACAAAACTTTTTTTTTTCCTAAATAAGACCCTATTTTGCCCCTGTTTCCTCGACTGAATTCTTGGTCATTGGAGCCATATGAGCAGCAGAAAACTGATTGGGGAGGGGGGGGGGTCTTTTTTCTTTGTCCTTTGTCCTTTACTCCTTCTTCTCTGCTGCTTTTTTTGGTGCCAGCTGTGGGGCTTGAACTCAAGACAAGTACACTGTCAGATCTCAGCCTCCTGAGTAGCTAGGATTACAGGCGTGAGCCCTGGCTCCAGGCAGCTCTGTCTATTAGGAGTAGATGCTTCTGGTGGTGTGTGGGGTGGCAGGAGTGGGGGCCGTCAGATGCCTGACCAGAGAGGGCTCACCCGCGTGTACCCCCGCATGGCCAGGGCTGTGGAGATGCCCTTTGCCCTGGGAACTGCTAGTAGAGGGTCATCAGAGTCCCTACCACGGAGGGAGGATCATATTGAGAAGAGAGAGGAGCCACTCCGGAAGCTTCCACTCTGCCACCGGTACCACCTTCTGGCCGGGTGGCCCAACCCCGAGACGTCACCCTCACCCCGCAGCAGCTGGGCACTGTGTAATCCTGGCCCCCGAGAAGAAAGGCAATGGCGGAGAGATCTGGTGATTTCCCTGGACAGGGACAGCTGAAACCCGACACCCCTGTCCCCTGTCCTGGGAGCCCTTTCTCTAGGGAGGCCAAGAGAAGAAAGGGGGAGAGGGAAGAAGAAAGAAAAGAGGGGTGGAAGGGAGGAGGAAGGGAGAAGCGCATGGAGGGAGCCCTGTGCGGGGCCAGAATCTCAGTCCCGCCCAGGTTCTGTGCCCCAGCTTTTAAATATGACCCCTGCCTGATGTGACTGATGAGAGACCCAGGGGAAGAGCTCCAGCCCGTTTCCTCGGGCTGGGGAGCCTCTGGCCCTGCTGCAGGGCTCCCCATCCCCGTGCCTTTCGTAGGGGTGACCAGAGAACACTGGTGAGAACCTGCACACGCACCGGGACACACGCACCAGGGCACAAGCACCGGGACACACGCACCGGCACCGGCACAACGCTCTTCCATGAGAGAGCACCGTGATCGCAGAGGGGAGACCCGGGACCTGTGCCCGTGGGGACAGTCCTTTCCATGGCTGTTTATGAGGGGCTGATTCCTGACCGCCCCAGGCCAAGGGCAGTCCTGGAGGTCACAAACGAACAGAACTAAGCTGTCCCTTAGGCTGACTCAAGGACGGCGGCGGGCCCTTAAGCCAAAACAACTAGGAAATATTATTAAAAACAAAAACAAGGGGCTGGGAAGGTGGCTCAGTGGTAGAGCACTTGCCTTGCATGCCTGAGGCCCTGGGTTCGATTTCTCAGCACCACATAAGTAAAAAGAAAAAAGCCAGAAGTGGCGCTGTGGCTCAAGTGGTAGAGCGCTAGCCTTGAGCTGAAGAGCTGAGGGACAGCGCCCAGGCCCAGAGTTCAGGCCCCACGACCGGACCCCAAAATAAACAAACAAACAAACAAACAAACAAGCCAGGCTTCCGTGTGCTCACGCCTGTCATCCTAGCTACTCAAGAGGCTGAGATCTGAGGATCTCTGTTCAAAGACAGCCTGGGCAGGAAACTCTGAGATACTCTTTTCTCCAATAAACCATTCAGAAAACCAGAAGTGGCGCTGTGGCTCAAGTGGTAGAGCGCTCGCCTTGAGCTAAAGAGCTGAGCTGAGGGACAGCACCCAGGCCAAGAGTTCAAGCCCCATGACAGACAAAACAAAAACAAAAACAAACAAACAAAAAATAGCTCCCAGTAAAGAAGCCAATTGAAATTGCAGCTCTCAAGACACTGAGGCAGGAGGCTCCAGAGTCCAAGACCAGCCCAGGCTGCAGAGCAAAGCCTTACCGTCACCCCAAGAAAGAGCCCAAGCCAGTGTGGTGAGCTCCTGTGAGTCATTCATTCAGTCATTCATTCGTCACGCCTTCACTTGCACGAGGCTGGTGATGACTTGATCTAGGCAATCTACCATTGAGCCACGCCCAAGCCGGCAAACGGTCAGCCCTGGTGTAATGCGTAGGGAGCTGCCCTTCCCATAAAACATTCCAACTTACTCCCCATGTCAGAAGATGTTTCTTAAACTGCGACTGTGTGCGAGGTAAGAGCTAGAGAGACACGTGCTATTTTGCTGTAGCTTCCTTTGTCTTCTTTTGACAGTCCTGGAACCTGAACTCAGGACCTGAGCGCTGTCCCTGGGCCTCTTTGTGCTCAAGGCTAGTGGTCTACCACTTGAGCCACAGCACCACTTCTGGCTTTTTCTGAGTAGTTTACTGGAGATAAAAGTCTCGTGGACTTTCCTGTATAGACTGGCTTTCAAATGGTGACCCTTGGACCTCAGCCTCCTGAGTAACTAGGCTTACAAGCGTGAGCCACCCGTGCCCGGCTTGCTGTAGCTTTCTAAGCAGTCTCATTTTCTTCTTACTGGATACAGTCGTATTTTACAATTTATTTGCACACCACCTGTAGTCAAGGAAGTATAGCAACACCTGAATCTAGAAGCTGTCTCTGAGCTGCCTAGTGGCCAGATCAAAAAGGGAAACTGTGGGACTAATAAGAGGGGAACGTTTCCTGAGCAGATCCTTTCTCTCTGGACACAACATCTAGACTTCCTTCTCACCGCCGAGCCTCACACGCTCAGCTCAGCCTTCCTCAGTCTTCTGCTCTGCAAAGCAGCCGGTGAGTGCTGGCCCCGGCGGGCGCACGTGTCCCCGTGGGAGGTAAGGCTTTGCTTCCTGGGCCAGCTTCAGCACCACCCAGGTTTGACTCCTGGCTCTAAGGAGCAGGCCCAGACCCAGGCCCCTGTCCAGACCCCTCCTACCTGGCTCTGTGGGGGCCGGATGCTGTGATTGTTCTCCGAATCTCTCCACTGGCCTGGCCTGTGAGCTTCAGCTGCCTCCTCCCCTTGTCTTGGTCTCCACCACATCCCAAGGCCTGCCAGCCTAGCGCACTGAAGAGCATCCCCAATGCCCAGGGCAGAACATCCTGAAAGAACAGTACAGGTAGTCAACAACGCCTTCGTTTCAAACGTGGTGTGCCAAACACCCTGCTGACCAACCTTCTCACTGAATTCTTTCGGGAACCCATGGCACAGAACCCTGCTTGGCAGATGGAGAAGCTTGGGGGTAAGAGCCCTGGGGATCGACGCCCATGGTCTGCCCTGGTGATCCACGCCCGTGGTCTGTGGAGGAGGGGCCTCGGCCTCAGGTCTGACTGACATTGAAGCCGTCAGATTCTATGAGATATTTTTTGTATGGCCTTGCATTGGAATCTTTTTTTTTTTTTTTTTTTTTGGTCAGTTGTGGGGCTTGAACTCTGGGCCCAGGTGCTGTCCCTCAGCTCTTCAGCTCAAGGTGAGCGCTCTACCACTTGAGCTACAGCGCCACTTCCGGTTTTCTGGTGGTTTATTGGAGATAAAGAGTTTCACGGACTTTCCTGCCCAGGCTGGCTTTGAACCGCAATCCTCAGATCTCAGCCTCCTGAGTAGCTAGGATGACAGGCATGAGCCACTGGTGCCCATTTTTTTTTAAATCTCCTTTACTAGCCTGGGCATCTTTGTAGGGAAAAAAACAGGATCTTTTGTGCCTGGCATGCAGGAGGACTTGGGAGGGGTGGGAGAAAGAGAGAGAAAGGAGTAAAGGAAGAAAAGGAGAGGGGAGGGAGGATTCCTGCCGAATGCCTGCCAGCTGAAAATCCTGAAGATATCCCACTTAGGCTGTGGTTTTGGCCATTGGGAAGGGGAGGGGAGAGACAGGAGAAGAAAAAGCTCTTGCCTAGCAAGTACAATGCCCTGGTTCAACCCCCAAACAACAACGACGACAAAAAGATAATAATACAGCTAAGGAAAGAGGATCACTACGGAAGGGTTTCACACTGGTTTTTGCAGTGCTGGGGATCAAATCCAGGAAGAACATTGTGCAGGCCGGGTAAGCACTCCCGACTGGGCGACCCCAGCGTGGGGACTGAGTTCTGACATTAACTGTGCATGGCCATTGAGTGTCATCTGAAAAGTTAGGAGTTTAGGCTGAGCATGGTAGCTGTCGTACCAGCCACTTGAAAGACATAGGTTGGAGAAAAGCAGTTCAGGCAAGCCTGGGCAAAAAACATGAGACCCTATCTGAAAAATGATTACAACAAAAAAGGACCAGGGCGTGGTCCTCAGGGCAAGAACCTGAGTTTAAACTCCATTACAGAAACAAGACCAGGCCCTGGGGGCTCATGCCTGTCATCCAAGCCACTCAGGAGGCTGAGATCTGAGGATCGAGACTCAAAGCCAGCCCAGGCAGGAAGGTCCATGAGAATCTTATCTCCAATGACCCATCAGAAAACTGGAAGTGGTGCTGTGGCTCAAATAGTAGAACACCAGCTTTGAGCTGAAGAGCTGAGGGACAGCACCCAGGTTCAGAGTTCAAGTCCCACAACCAACCAGGTAATAATAACAATATAATACAGAAACAAGAAAAAAAATGAAGTTAATTTGCCAGACAGTTTATGTTTTTCCAAGGAGGACACCGAGGCTCAGAAAGGTTAAGCAATTTGTCCAAGGTCGCCTCAGCTCAGGGCTATTCAGCTCAGTACTTCTGTTGCTTTCCACACAAAAATGGCTCTGGGCCCTGTAGACAAACACAAAAATAAAAGAGCTGGCCAGAAGTGAGATCTGAGGACTGTGATTCAAAGCCAGCCTGGGCAAGAGTCCATGACATGCCTAGCTCTAATTAACCACCAAAAAGTCAGTTGTGACTGAAGTGGTAAAGTGCTAGCCTTGAGCAAAAATGCCCAGGGGCAGTGCCTAGGCCCTGAGTTCAAGCCCTAGGATCAGCACAAAAGGAAAGGATAGAAGCTGTGCACCTGTGGCTCATGCTTGTAATCTTAGCTACTGAAGAGGCTGAGATCTGAGGTTTGAGGTTCAAAGCCAGCCCAGGCAAGAAAAGTCCGTGAGATTTATATCTCCAATGAACCACCAGAAAACTGAAAGGTGAGCTGTGGCTCAAGTGGTAGAGAACTCACCTTGAGCTGAAGAGCTGAGGGACAGCGCCCAGGCCCAGAGTTCAAGCCCCATGACCATCAATCAATCAATCAATAAACAAAAAGAGAGAAGAGGCTCTGAGCCCTGCAGACAAATACAAGAATTGGCAGAAAGCTGGGAAGGTGGCTCAGTGGTAGGGTCCTATAAAGCCCTGGGTTCAATTCCCAACGCCACAGAAAAAATTGAGCTGACAAATAAGAAGTTTATTGGTTTTGGTCAAACCCCAAGTCTAACCTTTGCCTTCTGCATAAAACAAAGTTAGGACTTGATGCCACCTTCCCAGTTTTCTGCCATCTCTTGTATTTGTCTGCAGGGCTCCGAGCCTCTTCTTTTCTTTTTATTTGTTTGTTTATTGATTGACTGATTGATGGGTCGTGGGGCTTGAACTCTGGGCCTGGGCACTACTGTCCCTCAGCTCTTCAGCTCAAGGAGAGCACTCTATCACTTGGGGCTGGGAGGGTGGCTCAGTGGTAGAGTGCTTGCCTTGCATGCATCAGACCCTGGGTTCGATTTCTCAGCACTATATTAGCAGAAAAAGCCCGATGTGGTGCCTTGGCTCAAATGGTAGAGAGCTAGCCTTGAGCAAAAGAAGCTCAGGGACAGCGCCTGGGCCCTGAGTTCAAGCTCCAGGACTGGAAAAATGAAAATGACTGTGTTCTGAGGAAGCACAGGTCTTAGAGCCCAAGTCTCCACGCACATGGTCTTCCTCAAGCTGCTGGGAACTCCGCGAGACAAGAGTAACACAGCTGCAGCATCTGGGGAGCAGCCAGGCTGGGGACACACACAGGGCCGCCCAGAGGGAGGGCCTGGGCTCCGCTCCTGTTTCCCACCAAAGGAGCCTTCTGGAACTCGGGCCAACAGCACCAACTCCCATGAGGCCTTTGGTAATGCCTGCCAACTTGAGGCATTGTCAAAAGACAATGTTCATGGTGTGAAAACTGTGTGTGTGTGTGCGCGCGTGCGCTCTCCTATTCCACACCGCTAAGGTGACCTTCACTCAGAGCTTTCAACTGGGCCTTGGCCTCCTGGCCTCTGGGAGTTATTCCTGCTGCCTGGGCTCTGCCTCCTCTCAGTCAGGAATGCAGCAGCTTCTCTGCCCAGATTAACCCCTTCCTTCCTTCCTTCCGTCCGTCCTTCCCTTCCTTCCTTCCTTCCGTCCTTCCTTCCTTCCTTCCTTCCTCCCTTGCTTTCTCCTTGCAGGCACAATGGATTTGTTTGAAATGGCCCTGGAAGAGAGAGGGGGGAGGGAGGCAAGGCTTGGTAGGAGGCTCTGTGGGGCTGGAAGGGGTGCTGGCGGGGAGGAGAGGAGAAGAGAGGAGAGGAGGGGAGGGGAGGGGAGGGGAGGGGAGAGCAGGCTGCAGCTGCCGCCACCGCCAGTGTGGCTACAGAGGAGTGGAGGGACCCAGTGTGAGGGAGAAGGGGCGGGGCTTGGGGCCGGGGCCGGGAGGGGTGTCACTGGGGAGGAGGGAGCAGGTGGCGTCTTGTTTATCTGCTCAGCTGTTCTGTGTCCCCGGGTCTGTGAGAGAGTCGGAAGCAGCTGGGAGGAGAAGAGGCCACACAACCAGGGGCCCTATTGGTCCTTCACTTTAGCCACAGGTCCCAAGACCAAAGTGAAGCCACCCGAGAGAGCTCCGCCTCCCTGGCCCAGAGGGCTGCTTTCTAGAGGAGGTTCTCGCTGGGTAGGCATGCCCCTGGGTTGATACGGGCACACACACACCCGTAAACACTGCTGGCCTTGGGATGTGAATTGGCAGAGTACTCGGTCCTCCGGGCCATGCCAGAGAGTGCCTAGCAGCCACACTGTCCGGGTCCGGGGCAGAGACAGCCTGGCCAGGGCCTTCCCTGCCCTGGGCACGGTGGCCTGCGTCCCTGTCCCTTCACATCCCCCCGCGCTCAGATCCCATGTTTGCATGCTAAATTGTTTGGAGGCAAAGCTGAGATACAGCTTAATTTGCCCTGCTGTTTTTTTTTTTTTGTTGTTGTTGTCAGTCCTGGGCCTTGAACTCAGGGCCTGGGCACTGTCCCTAAACTTTTTTTTTCCCCCAAGGCTAGCATTCTACCACTCGAGCCACAGTCCCAGCCCCTGCTCTGCTGCTTTCTGACCAGGTTAGTAAACACCCTGGAGAGCCGTTCACCCGCTCTTCTTCCCCTTGCGGCTTTTCCTCCAGCCTGGTATTTTCTTCTTGTTTGTTTGTGGAGATGAGAACATTCGTCGGAACTTTGGTTCTCCCTAGAGGCCTGCGGGTTGCCAGGGATCTTGGGTGTCCTTCCTCTTGGCCCACACCAAGGTCTGCCCCTGGGGCGCTGGGCCTACGGCAGGCCCACCAGGAAATGTAGAATCCTGCCTCTCGTTTCTGCAGGCACCCCGGAAGAGTCCCGGGTCCTGCTGGCCTGCTAGGGTCCCAGCACTGCAGCCATCTGGCCCTGTCCTGAAAGGTCAGAAAAGGAAGGGATGGGGAGCCAGGAGGATTTCAGGAGAGGATGGGGGGGGCAAAGAAGCATGGGGGTGCTGTCTGTCTACTGGAGGTCCTTTCAGGGCGGCTGGCTGGAGTACTACAAGATTGCTGAGGGCAAACGGAGCTCTTAGCTCCGGCCCCCTGCCTGTGAAGTACAGACCAGTTACAAGTCAGGTGGTCTTGGGCCTCAGACTCCCCAGTGTGGACCTTTGGGTGTAGAATGCAGGACCGACTGAGGCCGGGATTCCTCTCTCCTTTCCCACTTTGCAGATTCTCTGGCCTTTAGAATGCTAATTTCTTTGTCTCTGGCCCATTTCCTTCTCCCCGGACCAAGCAGCCCAATAAAATGCCCCCTTTATGGTGGGTGGTTAACGGGCAGCAGGCCTTCCTGCCTGCCTGTCCCCCACCCCAGATGCTCTGGCTGGGCGGGGTGGAGGTGGTGGTGGGCAAATCTTGGACAGGCATCTGTAGAGCCCAGATGCTGTCCCTGAGCTCTTTGTGCTCAAGGCTAGCGCTCTACCGCTTTATTTTCCGGGATGGCAGGCACTCGGCCCCAGGTGCTGTCCCTGAGCTCTTTGTGCTCAAGGCTAGCGCTCTACCGCTTTATTTTCCGGGATGGCAGGCACTCGGCCGCACAGGCACAGGCTCCCCCACTCCTCCTTTTATTTTGCAGATTAGTTCGTATGTTCTCCCCTGGGCTGGGCCCTGGAGGGGCCTGCCTGTGCCTCCTGAGCGCCTAGGACAACAGGTGTGCACCATCATACCAGACCCAGGTGTTGAGATGAGGTCTTGCAAACTTTTGCCTGAGTGGGGCTGGAATCTCATCCAGCAAAACTTGTCTTTTTTTTTTTTTTCTTTTTTTTTAGCAGCCCTGGGTTTTAACTCAAGGCCCTTGACTTACTACTACTAGGCAGGAGCTCTACCCCTGTGAGCCACTGCATCTCAGGCCTTCAACAAGACATCTGTACCAGTGGAGATGGGTAAGGTGGGAACGCTGGCAGGTGTCAGCTCAGGGACCTGTCTTGGGGCAAGGGACCACTACTAGACCAGGGTTGCCTGTAACCGGGAAACTCTTATCTGCCCCACCCTGGGAGGCCCAGGGAAAAGGCCCAGGGCACGTGTGGTGTTCCATGGTAGCTAGAACTACAATGAGCAGAGCCAAGAGCCACCACGGTCTTACCACATTCGAAACTTGAAATGCCCCTGGAGAGCTGGTGTGGTCGCAGCTCTCCTGACTGGCGTCCACCACCCCGGACAGAAAGCCTGCGGCTGCGCAATGCTCCCGTCCACGTCCACGTGACCCCGCAGTGGCTGGGCTGCGCCCTCATTCTCAGTTCCAGCAGCACACACACCCCTCACCCCCCCCCCCCCCCCCCCGTCTCCACCACACCACCCATCCCCCGCCCGTGTCCTGCTGGTTGTCAGGTGAGTTGCTTGCCTCCCGACAAGAATTGCAAGCTCTTTCATGAGTGGGATCAAGCTGTGTCTGTTCACCTTCCCACCACGCGATAAATACTTCTGGACAGAGGGGCCAGTATCCTCAGCACTCTCTGCTACGCCTCACCTTGACCACAGCTCTGTACAGACAGGCACTCGGTAAATGGTTGCCCGGAGGGGGGTTGTGCCCTATTAACCATGGGTAAGACGGGCTTTCGGAAGTTTTGGGGGGGACGCTTAAGTCTACACTTGGTCTGCTGCTTTGTAATAAATCCCTATTTTGTCTCCCAAAATCACAAGTTCCTTCAACCAGGGAACAGAAGACTGGTGTGAGGCTCCCTCATTAAGAACTTATTAGGGACTGAACCCCGTCTCCCTCCCAATTCATGTGCCCGAGTCCTGACACCGTACCTCAAAATATGATTGTTCTAGCTGGGTGGTGGCAGCTCACGCCTGTAACCCAGCCTCCTCAGGAGGCTGAGATCTGAGGATCCAGGTTCAAAGCCAGCCTAGGCACGATGGTCTGTGGAATTTTCATCTTCAATTTTTTTTTTTAAGCCAGAAGTACACCTGTGGTTCAAGTGAAAGAGGCACAGGGTCAGTGCCTAGCCCTGAGTTCAAGCTCCAGGACTGGTACCCCCCCCAAAAATTAATTAGTTAAAAAGGAAGGACTCCACTGAGATTATTAAATTACAAGGAGGCCAGAGCATCCCTCATCCAGTGTGACCCCTGTCCTTGTAGATGCAGAGCGCCAGGCGGCAGGATGACAGGAACCTGAGGAATCGAGCACGTTCCTGGCCTCAGCCTGGTACTGACGGAGAATGGACAGCCCAGAGGAGAAGGAGACACAGGCTGAAGCCAAGCTCCTCGGTGCTCATCTGCAGACACGGGCGGCACCAGTGTCCTGTGCCTGCCATCTCTCAGCCATGGGGTGGGGAGCAAAAGTAGGGGGACTGGCCCCACTTGGGCAAAGAAATCCAAGACCCTGTCTCAGAGCAGCTGGGCATCGCGGTGGCTCACGCCTGTAAGCCTAGCGACTCAGGAGGCTGAGATCTGAGGATCACATTTCAAAGCCAGCCCGGGCAGGAAAGTCTTATCTCCCCTGAACCACCAGAAAACTGGAAGTGGAGCTGTGGCTCTAGTGGAAGAGCACTTGCCTTGAGCTGAAGAGCTGAGGGACAGCGCCCAGGCCCAGAGTTCAAGCCCCATGACCAACAACAACAACAAAAGGACCACTGCACCACGTCCCCAGGCTTCTCCTTTATCTTGGTCAGGCGTTGCTCTGGGAATAGGTACCAGAATTTACTCTGCCAACCTCTTAAGGATGGGTCTGTGGCTCTCTCCAGTCTACCTCTCGATCAATTGCTGTCAGTGATGAATCTCCCACAGAGGTCAGTTCTTGTGAGTGACCTCTGATTTGCTGCTGCTGCTACCATGACTCTTAATAGCGCTTAGGCAGCTAGCATGGTGGCAGTCACTTTCAGAAATCCAGGTTGTACGTGTACAGGTGGACTGCCCTGGAGACCAAGGCTTATGTGAGGATCTGTGGCTGTCACCATTGCTGGGCCTGAAGCCCGATCCCCCCAGCAGTCCTTAGGTTTTCCTGGCTTCCACGCACACATAGCGCCCTCTCCCACACAGCCCCTCTGTGGCCCCCCTCGGGTGGTGCCACCCTTCCCGGCCCACTGTGCCTGCTCCTGTGGGTACTTCATGAGGTACTTCCCTGCTCTTCTCAAAAGCAAATGGGCCTCACAGGGTGTGTGATGTAACCCTGGCCCTCGAGAGGCAGGATTGTGAAGTTTGAGGCCAGCCTGGGCTACAGGAGATCCCATCTCAAAAGAAAAAGAAAGGAAGACAAGAAGGGAGGGAGAGAAGACAAGGATGTGGGGCTGGGGTGGCCACTTCCCCTCCCGTGGCCCTGTCCCAGGTGGCCTGACCTTCTCTGGATCTTCACCAATGAGCACTAGGTCCACCCCCCACACACACACAGACCGGGACCACCAGGAGATCCTCTGAGAAACTGAGGCAGGGCCTGAAACCCCAGGCCGATCAGAAAAGGAGAAATAAAAGAAACAACAGCAGGAGACAAAGGGCACGCCTCTTTTAAATGCACTGCTTGGATTCACTTGTCTTCCTTTTGTGCGTAGGGTGGGGCCTGGCTTCCAGAGGTAAGTTCATGTAAATTGTGGCCTCCAGGCTCAAAGGGTTTCCTATCACTTTCCTTTGTCACGCCCCCTTTTAGTTCCCTAACCTCTCTTCCACCTCAGGACTTTTGCATACACTTTTACTCTGCCCTTTGCATATTCTCTCTTTCCCTCTCCCTCTCTCTCCCTTCCCTTTGTGTGGTTTGAACTCAGCCTGGTACTGTCACTTGGCTTTTTTTTTTTTTGGTTCAAAGCTGGTGTTCCAGCTTTTTGCTGGTTAATTGGAGATCTGGGTCTTACGGACTTTTCTACCAGGGCTGGCTTTGAACCACGATCCTCAGATCTCAGCCTCCGGAGTAGCTAGGATGACAGGCAGGAGCCAGTGGCAGGCCAGAGGGTTTTGTTGTTTTGGTCCTGAGGATGGAATCCAGGACCGCGCACAAGCGCTCTACCACTGAACTATACAACTCTGGCCCCGTGCTGCTCTGCTCGTGAAGTTGCCCTGGCCTGAAGTGTTACTCCGCCCGTGTCATTAATGAATGAATCACTCTTGCTGTGGACTGTAAACATCAGGAAAGTAGGACCAAATCCCAAGCAAGCCCCTTCACCTTGCCTGGCATACAGCTGGATCTCAATAAGGATTTAATGACTAAGTGACAGAGCTGACGGACTCGTGTCGGGCCCTGAGGGCAGCAAACGGCTCTTGGTCTCCATCTCCAAGGCCCCGGCCTTGGCATTCTTGAAATGGAAAAGGGAATAGACAGGAGGACTTGGAGGTTCAGCTTCAGTCCTGACTCCTGCCTTCCATCTCTGGGGCAGGGCACTCCAGTCCTCTTCCTGTTCCAGAGGACGTCCAGGTCTTCCCGTGGATTTGTCCTTTTGTTACCCTTAGTTCCCAACCCCAGGATCTGGGACTGAAACTCTGCCGTCGGCTCTCAGGGGCTGTGGTGCCCTCTGGCCCACCTAAGGCCGGGCGCCGGCGGCTCATGCCTGCAGTCCTAGCTACGCAGGAGGCTGAGACCTGAGGACAGAGGTTCAAAGCCAGCCAGCCAGAGCAGGAAAGCCTGTGAAACTCTTATCTCCAATGAACCACCAGAGAACGGGAAGTGGGGCTATGGCTCCAACTGGTAGAGTGCTGGCCTTGAGTGAAAGAGCTCAGGGACAGTGCCCAGGCCCTGAGTTCAAATCCTATAACTGGTCAAAAAAAGGTTATCTGGGTGAGGATCCACCCAGGTCATGCTCTGTGGCTCTGTGGCCAGGACTGTAACTACGTTTAGCAGGTTAATTTATTTGCTTGTATGAGGTAATCCTCTTGGCCCTGGGCAATCTGTTTGTAGTATTTCAACTTTAAAGATAACTTCAACTTCGGAGCCCTGAATTTACATTTGAACCCCGCTCTCCAGAGGACATGTTTGTTGTGGTCATCCCAAATTGGGGTTAATCCAGAAGGCTCTAGGGAACCTGTGGAACCACCCGGTGTAAATGTGTCCTTTGGTAGGCTGGGTAGTGATGGCCTGGCTGTGCTGGCCCGAACTCCTCCACAGATAGACGCAGGACTCCACTCTGTGTGTGTGTGTGTGTGTGTGTGTGTGTGTGTGTGTGTGTGTGTGTGTGTGTTGGTACTCAGGTGCCAGCTGACACGGGGAAAATTGGAGGACTAGTTTGTTGGAGGGAAGGAAGTGCTAAAGGTCAGTGCCATGGGCTCCACCTCAAGGTGGCACATTCACCTCTTTATGGTATGAAGAGGGACAGGAGTGCCAGGCACTGGTGGCTCACGCCTGTAATCCTAGCTACTCAAGAGGATCATGGTTCAAAGACAGCCTGAGCAGGAAATATCTCCAGTTGACTACTAAAAAGCTGGAAGCGGAACTATGACTCTAGTAGGAGAGAGCTAGCCTTGAGCAGAAAAGCTCAGGGACTGCGCTCAGGCCCTGAGTTCAAGCCCTGGGACTGGTCCCCCTTTCGCCCCAAAAAAGCAGCACAGGTGACAAATAGGAGCCAGTTTTAGCTGATTAAAGAGCCAGTGATGTTAGCGAAAGAGCGACTAAAGAGTAACTAGGTGCCAGTGGCTCATGCCTGTAATCCTAGCTACCTGGCAGGCAGAGACTGGGTACATCCTGGTTTGAGGCTGGCTGGGCAGTTTGCCTTCAGGCTTGCCAAACAAATGTCAAAGGGGCAGAGGGAGGGCGGGAGGGGTGGTGGAGAAAGGTTTGGTTGTGTGGCAGGCAGTGAGAAACTGGACCGGAGGGCAAGGAAAGGTTCAGGCCCCGCTGCTCTGTCCCGTCCCCCCTCCTCTCTGCCCTGAGGTCCTTGGGCCGGCCTAGCTCTGGTGTTCCCTCCCACCCCCCAGAGTCCACAGCCAGCCTTTCCAGAGGGCTGAAGACTGCTGGGCTCAGCTTCTGGTTGTAGCTGAGGGGGATGGGGACTAGGCCATTTATCCTGGCCTGACCCAGGAACAAAGACCTCTGGCAATGGAGAGTCTAGGCCTTAACACTTGCTTTCGCCAGAGCAAGGGGGGCCTCGGATGCAGGAACAACCGCCAACAGTCGGAGCCTGTCACCTCCCCCGCTCCGGCGGTCCAGGCCTAATTCAGGGCTAGCGGTGATGTGCACGGTGCACGGACTCCCGAGGCTGCACAGCCTCCATTGTGTTCCCGTATGGTCAGCAACAAAGGCCACTTGCCTCTAGCAACAGTCGCTAGGCGGGTCTTGTCTCCTGGGCTCCTGCTCAGCTCCCAGTGCCCAGAGCTGAGGCCCTCGACCTGGTCCTCCCAGAGGGAGGGAGATCTTGTGGGAGACTTAGGGGCCAGAGATGCCGGGGTGGTTGGTCCAGGCATTTTCCTGGATGTCAGCACTGGACAAGTCCTATTAGTCGTGACCCTGCTTCCTTGCCCCCCACCCCAACAAGGCTTTTCTTGGATTCTTAGCAGATGCCTGAATTGAAACTGAAAATCCCACCTGGCTCCTTGAACCCAGGTCTGCCTGGGCTGCCCTCTTCCTACCCTTGCTTCCCAGAAGTAGTGGGGTTTAAAAACGAGCTGGGACGGATCTAGGTGTAGACGGGAAACACTATCTGAAAAAAAAAAAAAAGCCAAAAATGGTTGGGGTGACTCAGGTGTCAGAGCATCTGCCTCACAAGCTCTAGACCCCCCAGTCCCAAACCCAGACGGCAAAGAGAAAAACTGAAACTACAAGCACCGGTCTTGCAATAACTGGGCCGTGTGACTGCCTGGTGACAGTGAATCTCTCCTGGGAGCCTGACTCAAGAAGGCCCACGGGACACCCCCAAACCAGCTGAGCCCTTCCCCACCTGCTAGCTCGTTAGCAGCCTGTGCACACCAGATGTGAAGCAGGCAGGTCTCCCCACCCAGTTCTGGGGGAGGGGGCCTCCAGTCCCTGCAGTGGGGTGCTGCTGAACTTCCAGATCCAGGGCAGCTTGGGCTGGGGTGACCTTCCTGGCAGCCAGAACGCTTGTGTACATGAGCCTTGGAGGGCAAAGACCTGTTCAGCAATGCAGGCTGGGTACTTGAAACCAGTCATGTGTGCAAGTCCTGGATGTGTCATTTGCATACCTCCGCATGTTTAACCGGTAACGGTCATTTGCTGGTTTCGCACTCACTCTCTGCCCATTCTGGGGCTTGGAATCAGGGCCTGGGCACTCACTGTCCCTGAACTTCTGTGTTTAAGGCTCGCGCTCTACCACTTAAGCCACAGCTCCACTTCTGGCTTTTTGGTGGTGAATTGTAGATAAGAGTCTCACAGACTTTCCTGCCCAGGCTGGCTTCAAACTGTGATCCTCAGGTCTCAGCCTCCTGAGTAGTTAGGATTATAGGCAAGAGCCATAGGTGCCTAAATTCGGTTCTCTCTTGTTTAATGCCGGCACCGGGCTTGCATATGAGTCCTTGTGCGCTTGCTTGTCTTCTTTTCTGCTCCAGGCTGACCCTCTACCATTTGAGCCACACCTCCACTTACACTTTTATTGGAATGAAGAGTCTCACGGACTTTCTGGAGCTGAGTGGCTTTGAACTGTGATCCTTAAATCTCAGCCTCCTGAGTAGCCAGGATTGCAGGTGTGAGCTACCTGCACCTGACTTTGTGTGTGTACCATAGGGCTTATTAGAATGATCCTGCTCCCTCTTTCTCCCTCTGAGGCCGGCACCCGGGGCAGGCTCATCCTGGTGAGTCTGAGTGGTCTCCTGGCAGGAGACCTGTTCCAGGGTTAGGGACAGGAGGAGGTACACCGATGCTGCTGCCTTCCCTTGACAGAATAGTAGTTCCCTCCAGCTCATAATCCTTATGCCAAAATGGCAACTGGACTATCCAATAGCAACATGCCAGGTAGACTCTGTGGAACTGTGTGTGTGTGTGTGTGCGCGCGCACGTATGTGCGTGCTTGTCTGCCTGTCTGTTGCTGGATGGAACTCAGGTCTCCCCATGCAGATCATGCTGAGTTTCTCTATATCGGTGCCCACCTGTAGTAGTCCTGTCTAGTCCCATCTGTCTCCACAGCCAAACTGAAATGAAAAAGCCAGGATCCTTTTCCAGATAATTTGAGGCCATAGGTCACACTGGCCTGGGTGACTCCCTAAAGGCTGTGGTGCTTTTGCCTGAAAGCTGTGCTTCCCCGGGCCAGTGGGGTTCTGCCCATGTGCGGCGGTGTGTGGCCCTGAGAAGGCTGCTAGGGGTCTATGCGTGCAGATGCCACTGCAGCCCTGTGGGTGGCCAGGCTGGGGGTGGGGAGGAGGTGGGGGGAGAGGGAGGGAGACTCCTGTCTCCCCCAGCAAACCCAGAAAGCTTCACTAAATTTGCCTTCTCAAACACAAAGGTGCGATGCCCACATGCCTCTTCATATGTATGTAAGATAACAGACATACTGAAACAAACTCCCAGATATGGACACAAGAGACTCCCCCACCCTTTCTCTCTTTCGTTTTTCAGTTTTCGATGATTCTGTGTTCTTTATGTGTGGGGTACTCAACAGTGCCTCTTCAGAAGGGCAAGGGGGGAGGGCCCAGAACTCCAGGGGAAAAGATGGAAAGGCACAGCGGTGGAGCTCACAGGACAGGATGCAAGTGAACTGTATGTACAATGAACTCCAGGGTGGAGACGGGCGGGAGGGACCGGGAGAGAGTCAGGGAAAGGAAATGTACTCATTACCAGGCTCATGGGAGTGCAACCCCCTGTATATCAGCTCTAGAATAACAATAAAAACTGCCTGCTCATGATCCAGTCTGGCTATGACCTGCCCGCAACCACGGGGATGGCTGGCACGTTAAGTGTCCTCTGACTCAGGGCACTGGGCAGCCAGCCTCTGGAGAGCCCCTAGGCTTCCCCGAGCCTTTCCTCTCCCATGGGGTCGGGGCTGCAGGGGCAGAGCCTGACCTGTGAAGCCTGGGTCTCAGGACAGCTGTGGTTGCTTGCTCTGTGGCTCCCTGGGGCCAGCAGCTCCTACCTATGCTCACAGGGCTGAGCTCTGCAGGGGAGGCCATGGCTGGGGACTAAGGATGGAAACAGGCGACCCAGTGGCTGGGCAGTGTCGTGGCACGGGTTCCACAGTCTTCCATCACCTGGTGTTTCTGTGGTTAGGCTAGTGGCCTCATCCTAACCCTGGGCTTGAAGTGAGAGAGGGGAGCAGATGTTTTCGCTCTCTGAGGTGCCGAGGGCCCTGCTGTCCTCATTGGTGGCTATGTGGGTGTCAGGGAGGGATCCCAGCACCCAAGTCTGTACCTCAGAGGGGCATTGGCCATTTTGCCTCACGAGAACCAATGTAGGCCAAGAGAGCTTTCCTCAGGGCTGCTGAAGTGCTCTCAGAGTAGACTCTAGGGCGCTGGCCAGCGGTGATGTGGTTGGCTAGAGCCGGGTCAGTACTCTGGAAGGTGGCTATGCATTTGCCCATTCTGCTCTGGCCCAGTGGCACCATCTCCTACCTCTTTCTTCTTTTCTCCTCTCTTCCGACAGATCCATAAAGTTGGCTGTGACCTCAGGTTCTGTCTGCAGAGCCATTTGAGTACCGTGCTTCTTTCCCAGGATCCCCTGTTAATCCATCCTGCAAAGAAAAGGAGACACGGGCCGGGCTGGAATGGCTCACACCTGTACCCTTAGCTACTCAGGAGGCAGAGATCTGGGAATCCTGGCTCAAAGCCAATCTAGAATCTGGGCAGGTAAGATTCTTTTTTTTTTTTTTTTTTTTTTTTAATATCGGTCATGGGGCTTGAACTCTGGGCGCTGTCCCTCAGCTCTTCAGTCGAGGCCAGCACTCTACCACTTGAGCCACAGCGCCACTTCCGGTTTTCTAGTGGTTCATTGAGTCTCACAGACTTTCCTGCCTGGGCTGGCTTTGAACTACAATCCTCAGATCTCAGCCTCCTGAGTAGCTAGGATGACAGGCATGTGCCACCAGCGTCAAACTAACCTGGTTTTCCCCACAGAGATTTGGATACCCTAATGAACAAGACCTCTAAGAAGTCGGGAATCAAGAAGGAAAATCAGAAAGAGCCACTTACAACTTCCATTCCTTTCAAGTCTATAATCCATTCTATTACCTGGAATATCCACTACGTGTTTCAGGATAAAATCAGACCATAGCTTCCATGTCCCCTCTCATCCCCCAACCCAAGTTGGCATGCTGAAGAAGCTCCTTCGGCACCCTGTTGCCCTTCCTCCTGGCACACAGCTCCAGAGCCCCAGGGGCAAACGTGGCCTCGTGATTTTGGTTGCATCTACTCTTCATGTCACAGCTGAGGAAGTGGGTCAGAGACAGGGTCTGTGGTGATGGGCAGGGTGCTTGTGGGGAGTCCTGAGTGAGGCCTCTTGCTCGCTCCCTGGGTCCTAGATTCTGTCTCTGTGCGGCTCTCTCCCGTGTGTGTGTGTGTGTGCGCGCGCGCGTGTGTGCGTGCGTGCGCGTGCGCACATGCGCGTGCACATGCGCACATGGGGTACTGGGGCTTGAACTCAAGGCCTGGGTGCTGTCCTTCTAGCTTTTTCCACTCAAGGCTGGTGCTTTCCCACCTGAGCCACACCTCCAGTTCTGGCTTTCTGCTGGTTAATTGAAGATTCACGTCTCACAGGGACTTTTCTGCCCCGACTGGCTTCAAGCTGGGAAGAAGGGGGAAAATGGAGAGGAGAGGAAGGGGGAGGGGGTGGGAAGCTGGGGGAAATTTTGAGTGTGTGCCCCCAAGTGGCTGTGTGTTGGAAGCCTGGTGTCCAGCCAGGCTGTGTTAAGGTCATTTGGAGATGCAATCCCTGGAAGGGATTATGGTAAGATCCTGAATTAGTTCTCCCCAGATCTAGCCTGGCCTCTTCAAGCTCCACCTCTGCATATGAATAGGCCTTGGGCCATCACCTGAGCCAGCTAACCTGAGTGCCGAGGCCTGAGCCTCCAGGACTGTGAGCAGGTGGATTTATTCAGACATTACCCAGCCTCTTTCCTGCGGTCCAGGAAAATGGATGAATACAAATGAAAACCACAGGCTTTTTAGAGGAAGGGGTCAATGCAGTGCAGGTTCAGCTTTCATAGGAAACCAGAGGAGGCAACTGTTTTGGACGAAAGTGCTGCCCTGAACCTCGACACACCAGGCTAAAAAAAAAAAAAAAAAAATCAAAATGGAGTCGCTGGCCCTGAAGTTCACAAACAGACCGAATGGAGCTCCAGTCCTTCGGGATTAGAGAGGTAACAGCCCAATTTCCCAACCTGCCAGTTCCATTGCTATGATAATGAAGTTCCGCAGGCCTTAATCCTCACACAAAAAGGTAACCTGAAGCCACCTGACCCCAACCAATCAGTCATTCCTCATTGTTCCCTGGAAAGTGACTTCCCAGTGACCCATCCAGTTTGGGATTTTGTGTCTGCTTTCTTCAAGCCTTTAATTTAACATCCTCCTGCAAATGCTCTTGTTTTATGGAGTAAGATTTTACAATTGATGATAAGTCAGGTAAGATCTTTAAGCTGAGTCGTTCTACTATTGTGCATTAACAATACCCTCTTCCCCCAGGCCTGTTTCATTTTTGTTAATCTTTTTTTTTTTTTTAAATTAGGAAATCTCTTCACAGCTGGGGGCTGTGGTGGGCACCTATAGTCCCAGCTATTCAGGAGGCTGAGATAAGAGGGTAGATTGAGCCCAAGAATTTTAGATAGCTGAGCAGCTGATCAGTCAAAAAAGAAAAAAAAAAGCCTCTGTCCCAAGTATAGGTTAACACTTAATTTCTCTCCATAAGAAACAAGGAATAAGAAATAGTGGGGACCAGGTACCGGTGGCTCATGCCTGTAATCCTAGCTACTCAGGAGGTTGAGATCTAGGGATCACAGTTCAAAGCCAACCTGGTCAGGAAAGTCCGAGAGACTCTTATCTTCAATGAACCACCAGAAAACTGGAAGTGGTGCTGTGGCTCAAGTGGTAGAGCGCTCACCTTGAGCTGAAGAGCTGAGGGACAGCACCCAGGCCCAGAATTCAAGCCTCATGACTGACCAAAAAAAAAAAAAAAAGCTGGAAAGAATAGCTTTCTCGGGCTGGGAAGGTGGCTCAGTGGTAGAGCGCTTGCCTTGCAAGCATGAGGCCCTGGGTTCAATTCCCCAGCACCACATAAGCAAAAAGAAAAAAGCCGGAAGTGGCGCTGTGGCTCAAGTGGTAGAGTGCTAGCCTTGAGCTGAAGAGCTGAGGGACAGCGCCCAGGCCCAGAGTTCAGGCCCCATGACCAGACCCCCCCCAAAAAAAAAAAAAAAAAAAAAAGAATAGCTTTCTCTTCCTCAAGATTTCTCAGGAAGATTTGCCTTAAAATGTTACTGGGATTTGATTCAGGACCTTGTGCTTGCTAGACAGGCACTCTACTACTTGAGACACACCTCCAGCCCTTTTTGCTTTCATTCTTATGTTTTGTTTTGTTCTGGTGCTGGGGCTTCAACTCAGGGCCTGGGTACAGTCTCTGAGATTTTTTGCTCAAGGCTAGCATTCTACCACCTGAGCCACAGCTTTACTTTTGGCTTTTTGATGGTTAACCAGAGACAGAAATCTCTGAACTTTTCTGCCTAGGCTGGCTTTGAACTGTGACCCTCAGATCTCAGTCTCTTGAGTAGTTAGGATGACAGGTATAAGCCACCAGCACCTGACCAATGTCTTGTTTATTTATTTATGCGGGTCCTAGGGCTTGAACTCAGGTCCTGGGCACTGTCCAGGAGCTTTTTTTTTTTCTTTTTTGCCCAAGGTCATAGCTCCACTTCCACCTTCTTGGCAGATAATTAATTCCAGGTAAGAGTGCTCACAGGCTTTCCTGCCTGGGTTAGCGTTGAATGGAGATCCTCAGGCCTCAGCCTCCTGAGTAACTATGCTTTGAGGTGTGAGCCTTCTATTTAATTTTTAAAATTTATCAGACTAGGATTCTGTAACCCAACTTAATCACCCATTCCAGAATTCCAAAATTATCTCTTCTCCGGGGGTGGGGACTTGGTTTTTGTGGTGCGGTGAATGAAGCCAGGTCTTCCCACGCGGCCAGGCCACTGAGCTTTGCCACTGAGCCATGAATATTTTCACACACTGTAGTATGTTACCTCAAATAGCAGTTGCCCTAAAAATAGCCTGCCCTCCCCGGTCCCTTCGGTGTGTGGGAAGGGTGTAAACAGCACATTTGGGAGCAGCATGGGGCCCGGGCTTCCGGGTGGGGTGGGGAGGGAAGTACCGCGGTTCCTCGGGTTCGGGCGCACTGTGCCCTCTTCCTCCTCCCGCTCGGGGCGGGAGTCTCTCATCAGAGACCTTGGCTGGGAGCTGTCCAGAGGCCGCACGGTCCGGGGCAGCCACTCTGGAGTCAGGCCTGGCGGGGATGAGCATGGGGGGCAGCATGTCAGGTCCCGGAGGTCTGAAGCCCCTCTCGGCTGACCTCTGGGCTCGGACGGCTGGGTCAGGGCGCAGAGGTCAGTGCCCGCCCCCCCCGCCCCGCTTGTCCCCGGATGGGGCCCGGGTCCGGCTGCGCTTCTCCCTCCCGGTCTGGGGCTCCGGTTTCCGGGCTGCCCCGTCCCGCACGGGGCCTGCGGGGACCCCGCAGCCCCAGGACACCTCCTTCCGGCACGCTGACCCCTCCTCTGACCCCGGGTGAGCCGGCCCCGGAAGCCGCTCCGTCTCCCGCCCCCCCCCCCCCGGGCCGCCCTGGGCCTCAGTCCCGGACGCCGCCCTTTGTCCCGGGCCCTGCGCCGGGGCCCGGCCGCGACCGCCGCGGGGACGCCGGCGGTGTGGACGGCAAATGGCGACGGGGCCGGGTCACCGGGGCCGGGGGGCGGGGCCAGGCAAGGGGCGGGGCCGGGCCGGGGGCGGGGCCATGCCGGGGGCGGGGCCATGCCGGGGGCGGGGCCATGCCGGGGGCGGGGCCATGCCGGGTCACCCGGGCGGCGGCTGCCCCCTGGCGGCCGCGCGCGGGACGGCGGGCGCCGCGGGTCTCGGGGCCCGGTCCCGGCTCCCCCTCCCCCCCCCCGCCCGGACCCGTGGCGGAGCCGCCGGGCGCCCGGACACGCCGTAGCCAACACCGTGTCACGTGACGCCCGTCACGGGACGCCCGCGCGGGGCCTCCGCACCGACGGCGCGCAGGAGAACTCGCACCCACCGCCCGCCTCCGTCCGCGCCGCGCTCCTTCCTTACGGCTCCCGGCGGACACACACCGAGTCACCGCCGGGACTGGAGCCCCGGTGGCAGTGCGTGCTCCCCGCCAGAGCGGGGTGCGGGGGAGCCCGGCGCCTCAGGGCGCTCGGCGCCGCCCTCCCGTCAGCGCTCCGGACTACAACTCCCGAGCGACCTTGCGCGCGGGCGACCGCTGATTGGTCGAGCGGAGGGGGCGGGGCGACGCGGGGGGGTGTGGGGAGTGACCGCTGCGCGTCTGCGCACGCGCGCGGCCGGCGACCGATGGCGGCGCTCGTGGGGTCGGTGGCGCTCCGCGCGCTGCGCGGGCTTCGCGGGCTCCGCGGGCTCCGCGGGCGGACGGCGCGCTCGGCCGCGGGGCTGCGGGGCCTGGGGGGACCCCGCAGGGGCTACGTCCCGGGCCGCGCCGAGGTGAGGCGCACGTGCTCCGCGGGGCGGGGCGGCGGGGGCCGGGGAGGGTCCGCCGGGCGTCCCGCCGCCGCCGGGCCGGCTGCGGGGCCTCCTCCGCGGGGTCCGCGCGGACGCCGGGGTCGCGGCCATCCGGGGCCCGGCGCGGGGCCGGAGCGGCCGGGCTGGGCAGGCCCGCGGCGCTCGCCCTTCCCGGGGTCCCCCCACACCGCACTCGGGGGTGCCGGGACTTGAACCCGGGGCCTCGCAGTTTCCACTTCTTTTCACTTGAGCCTCAACTTCTGGTCTTTTTGGAGATTAGAGTCCCAAAGGATTGATCTGCCTGGAAGACCGATTTCTTCCTTTTAATTCTTAGGTAGTAATAAGAATATATATGTGTGTGTGTGTGTGTGTGTGTGTGTGTGTGTGTGTGTGTGTGTGTGTGTGTGTGTGTGTGTGTGTGTGTGTGTGTGTGTGTGTGTGTGTGTGTGTATACACACACATATACATATATATGCCATCCTGGGGCCTGAATTAGGGCCTAGGCGCCGCCACACATGCATAAACTCCTTAGCTCACGGCTGGCGCTCTTACCACCTGACCCCTGGCTCCACTTCTGGCCTTTTTTTTGGTGGTTAATTGGAGATGAGAGTCTCTTGGACTTTTCCTGCTCCAGCCATCTTAGAAGTTGATCCTCAGGTGTCCGCCCTCTGAGTAGCTAGGATGACAGGCCAGATGGATTCTTACTTTATTTTAAAGTAGATCCCCGGTTCCTCATTTCAATTCTAGTTCTGGTACCTCTGAGAAAGTAAGGGTATTTTGAGCTGAACTACGATGTCAGCATCACACTTAACGGTTAGTAAGCACTTAATGCCACTTAAAATGTAGGGCATTTAAAATCTGCCTCAAAGTCCACGTGTCCCTAGCAGTACAAGCTCATGGGATAGTTCCTTACCTTTTGGGATGTGTGTCCCAGGGGGAATAGGTCCCTAACTATTCACTCTTTGGGTCATTCAGCACCCAGCCAGCTTTTGTGGAACACATGTGAGGGTCAGCACACCGCCTGCCTATGGGCAGGTCATGTCCCCTCATCCCTACAGACCTGTGCTAGTCCTTTTGAGAAGGTGACAGGGCAGGGGCTGGGGATGGGGGGTGGGAAGGTGGCTCAAGTGGTCCAGTGCTAGCCTTGAGCAGAGAGAGGCTCAGGGACAGCGCCCAGGCCCTAAGTTCAAGCCTCAGGACTGGCAAAAAAAGAAAAGAAAAAGTCATTTCTGACCAGCAGAAAGCCAGAGAACAGCCAGTGAGAAACTCACCAGGCCAGCACCTTTTTTTTTTTTTTTTTTTTGCCGGTCGTGGGGCCTTAACTCTGGGCCTGAGCGCTGTCCCTCAGCTCTTCAGCTCAAGGTCAGAGCTCTACCACTTGAGCCACAGCACCACTTCGGCTTTTTCTGCTTATGTGGTGCTGAGGAATCGAACTCAGGGCCTCATGCATGCAAGGCAAGCACTCTACCACTGAGCCACCTTCCCAGCCCCCCCCTTTTTTTTGAGGTGCTGGGGATGGAACCAGAACCACAAGCATGCTGGGCTGGTGCTCCCCACTGAACTGCCCTGAGGTTGGTTTTTATCTGTCTGAATATATTTCTCACTAGCCATTGCTGTTTTTCTTACCTATTGTTCGTTTTTGTTAAGTAATCCATTTGGAGATAAAGACACCTCCTCAGAACTTTGATACAAAGAATAAATAAAAATCCCTTTGTTACGGTGCTGGCTTAGTGCCCAGGACAGTCTCCCGGGCTGGGCAAAACAGGTTGGGGCACAGAGCCTTTGGCACTGTTTGTGTGGGCATTTCCTATTTGGTGTGAGGGCCTGGTGAGTTTCTCACTGGCTGTTCTCTGACTTTCTGCTGGTCAGAAATGACTTTTTCTTTTCTTTTTTGCCAGTCCTGAGGCTTGAACTTAAGGGATGCTGTCCCTGAGCCTCTCTGCTCAAGGCTAGCGCTCTATTACTTGAGCCATAGCCCCACATCTGTTTTTTTCTGAGTAGTTTATTGGAGATAAGAGTCTCACAGATTTTTTCTGCTCGGGGCTGGCTTCGAGCTGTGACCCTCAGATCTCAGCCTCCTGAGTAGCTAGGATTACAGTCGTTAGCCTGAACTCTGGGCCTGGGCGCTGTCCCTCAGCTCTTCAGCTTAAGGCTGGCACTACCACTTGAATCACAGTGCCATTTCCGGCTTTTTTCTTTTGGTTATGTGGTGCTGAGGGATCGAACCCAGGGCCTCATGCATGCAAGTCAAGCGCTCTATCACTGAGCCACCTTCCCAGCCCCAGTTATGGAGTACAGTGCTTCTTAGACCATGTAACCCTTTCCTTTGCTTTCCCCCATTGTGTGTGAGAGTGTGAGCTGTTACTAGGCTTGAGCAGAGCCTTAAGTTTTTGCCTGGCTTTTTCAGTGAAGGCTGGTCCTCTGCCCCTTCAGTCATACCTCCATTCCAGCGTTTTGTTATGTTTGATGTCATTTCTCAAGGATGCTGGGCGACTTGAGTGGGAGGGTTGTTTCTTTTTCTTCCTCCTTCTCCTGCTTCTCGCCTCATGGTGGTGATTTCTGCCCGCTGCACAGAGCCCCCCGACCTTTGGGTTCCTGTTAGACGTCGACGGTGTGCTGGTTCGGGGCCACAAAGTCATTCCGGCTGCGCTGGACGCCTTCGCCAGGCTGCTGGACCCACAGGGGCAGCTGCGGGTTCCTGTGGTTTTCGTCACGAATGCCGGGAACATCTTACAACACAGCAAAGCCGAGGAACTGTCAGCTCTGCTGAGATTCAAGGTAGGAAGCTTTGACACCAAGGATGGCACTCCTCCTCAAACCCCAAACCCTTCTACAGCCCATTTCTGGGTCAGGGCATCACGTCATTGACAGACGTTGGGTCATGGCAGGTTGGGTCAGTGGGAGTCTTTTAATTCTTTGGGAAAAATAACCTGAAGTTTGGGTTTTCTTTTCTTTCGTGCCAGATCTGTGGCTTGAACTCAGGGCCTAAGTATTATCCTGCTTTTTTTGCTCAAGGCGGGTGCTCTACCACTTGAGCCACAGCGCCACTTCCGATTTTCTGATGGTTTATCGGAGATAAGAGTCTCATGGGGGGCTGGGAAGGTGGCTCAGGGGTAGAGCACTTGCCTTGCATGCATGAGGCCCTGGGTTCGATTCCTCAGCACCACATAAACAAAAAGAAAAAAGCTGGAAGTGGCGCTGTGGCTCAAGAGGTAGAGCACTAGCCTTGAGCTAAAGAGCTGAGGGACAGCGCCCAGGCCCAGAGTTCAGGCCCCAAGACCAGACCCAAAAACAAAAACAAAAAGAGTCTCACGGATTTTCCTGCCTGAGCTGGATTTGAACCTCGATCCTCAGATCTCAGCCTCCTGAGTAGCTGGGATGACGGGCGTGAGCCACTGGCACCTGTCTTTTTTTTTTTTTTTCCTTCATAGATGAAAGAATCTGCTGCTTCTGCGTTACCTTCTCTCAACCCTGTGCCTTCCTCCCTCTCGGCTGTCCCTCCAGGTGGATCCAGACCAAGTCATTCTCGCTCACAGCCCCATGAGGCTCTTCTGGCAGTTCCATGGCAAGCGGATGCTGGTGTCCGGCCAGGGCCCTGTGGTGGAAATTGCCCAGGCGTATCCTTTTTGTTTCGTTGCTGTGGTTAGAGAGGAAGGGGCAGGACGGGGGGCTCCCTCGCTCGGCCAGGGGGACCCAGCGCGCAGGGGCACGTGGGTGCTCGGTGGGCTCAGGGGGAGCGTGTGTAGTGCGTGTAGTGCGTCCTCGTGCACAGTGGCTCCCGGAAGCCAGGCCAGTGCTGCTGTCACGGTCTTCTGCCCCAGCCCCTGCCTAAGTCTAGGGAAGAATCAGGAATCCGTATTTAAACGACCCTGCGATTCTAGGACGATCTCCTGCTTGGGTGCTCAACCGCTTGCTAGCTGTCCCTTCGGGCACACAGAGGGCAGGCTGTGGTTCCCTGGTCTCAGACGGCTTGTTCCTCTGTGCGGACACTTCCTGCACACCGTGTTGGACTGTGCACTCCGAAGTGGTGGAGGACCTAATAAGGCCCTTGTTTGGGGCCGTGGCACCTCAAAGAAGAGATGGTCTAGTAGCGGAGGACACCAAGAAAGATAGATTCCTGGGCTGGGAATGTGGCTCCGTGGTAGAGTGCTCGCCCAGCATGCGTGAAATCCTGGGTTCCATTCCTCAGTACCACAGACACAGAAAAAGCTGGAAGTGCCACTGTGGCTCAAGTGGTAGAGCACTAGCCCTGAGCAAAAGCAGCTCAGGGACAGCGCCCAGGCCCTGAGTTCAAGCCCAAGTACTGGCAAAAAGAAGAAAGATTCTAAGTGTTACAGGTACTGCCAGGAAAGGACTGGCCCGGGGCAGGAGTGGCCCGGAACATCACGGAGGGTCCGGCTGTACCCCCAGAGCTTGTTCAGGCTTCCCCGGCAGGCAGGGTAGGTAGAAGGTTGGCACGGAATAGCGGGTGATTGGAGGACGGGGAAGGTGGGCCGGGGAAGGGAACCTTGGCTGAGTGAACTCAGTGTGGGCTCCATTGCTGCTGGTGGATCGGAGGGAGTCCTTCCTGGGAAATGCGTCCAGCCGTTCACAGCAGCACTGCTTTGTGCTGTGGTCTGTGCATGCTGCAAGCTCCTTGAGAACCAGGGTAGGGCCAGCGTAAGGCCTGGAGCCAGGAATGTGCCCGCGGGCCGCTGAGCCTGTGTGCAGTCTGTCCGTACTGCCACAGCCTGCCGACTGGCCCCCACAGGACTTAGGACTGCCCGCCGCCCGGCATGGCCAGGCCAGCGTGGTCTCCTTGCTCCGTGCATTTGGGGAGTCCCCATGCCCCTGTCCTGTCCAGCTGTGCCTTCCTGACCATGCTCCAACCAGACTGGGCTTCCAGAATGTGGTTACAGTGGATGAGCTTCGCACGGCCTTCCCAGTGCTGGACATGGTAGACCTCGAGCGGCGGCCAAAGACCATGGTAATGCACCCCTCTCATTTCTGGGCTCCTCCTCCCTCCTTGGCACACTTGCTGATCTCCTCGCCCTCCTGCTGAGAGCTGTGTTCTCTGTGTGCTGTGGTGGTCTCCTGGCAGGGATTGTTCCCTGGCTAGGCAAGAATGGCCCAGAGGAGCAGCGGCTTGAAGCCTATTGTAGTTAGCTAGGAACGCTTTCAGAGCCAGAGCATCTCTTCCATCTGCTGGAATGTATTTACTAGCTCGTTCTTGTGAGAAGCCGTTGTCTTGGCCAGGTGCTGATAGCTTAGCTTAGTAATCTTAGCTACTAAGGAGGCTGAGATCTGAGGATTGCAGTTCAAAGCCAGCCTGGGCTAGACTAACCACAAAAAGCTGGAACTAGAGCTGTGGCTCAAGTGGGAGAATGCCTAACCTTGTGCAGAAAAGCTCAGGAGTAGTGCCCAGGACTGGTGTAAACAGAACAAGACAGAACAGGCAGCCTTCAGCTCCTCTCGGAAGCAGCGGCTTGACTTCTGGACCTAGGCTGTGGACGTGGTAGGCGGCGCTCTGCTGCTGAATGTGACCCCCGCCCGGGGCTTCCTTCCTGGTGAACAGGCTTCTGTTGTTTCTGTGCAGCATGTGAACTGTGTACCGATCATATAACTTGCTTATTGAGTCAGACCGCCCTCGGGATTCCGTGAAGTGTACTTACACACAGGCTTACTTGTGTCTATTTGGATACCTTCACCTTCCCCAGTGTTGTAGTTAGTTACAGACCACATCTTCTTGGAGAGTTTTTGTTTTTGTTTTTGAGGGGAACAGAGACTTACCTGGGGACAGTGGGGCCTCCATCCGTCCTCCCCTCACCCGCGGCGGTGGCCTTCCTCGTGGCGGCCAGCATGCCGCTCAGCATCCTGCTTCCTCTTACATGGATGTGCACCTCCGCCCTTTTCTTGATGAATCTGAGGGCCCGTTTGTGCAAGGACCCCGTGGCTTGGACACCAGACGCCTCGTGGATCGTATCCCGCCTGGGCTGGCGTGTTTGGTGAGGTGGCAGCGGCAGGCATAACTCGGCTCGCACACATTCTTGGTCACCTGGTGGCCTTGAGGCCACAGCCGTGGGCCAGTGCAGAGCCGCCGTGGCCCTTCTCCAGCGGCTGCTGCGGCGGAAGGCGAGTTTTCTTTTATTTTTTTTATTTTTATTTAATTAATTTATTTATTTAGTCAGTCGTGGGGCTTGAACTCTGGGCCTGGGCGCTGTCCCTCAGCTCTTCAGCTCAAGGCGAGCGCTCTACCACTTGAGTTACAGCGCCACTTCCGGTTTTCTGGTGGTTGATTGGAGATAGGAGTCTCACGGTCTCTCCTGCCCGGGCTGGCTTTGAACCGCGATCCTCAGATCTCAGCCTCCTGAGTAGCTAGGATTACAGGCCTGAGCCACCAGCGCCCGGCTTGAGTTTTCTTTTAGACGCATGCAAATTCTGTGGGCAGATCTCAGAAGAGCCGTTTGGTGGCCGAGCCAACATTGCCAGGGCCGGGGAGAATGGACCCCAGGAGGCTGGAAAGGTGCAGGTCCTGCCTCCCAGACTGACATCGGGACAGGGCCGCTCACACCGTGCTGCTGCTCTTCCTAGGCCGCCTTCCCTTCAGTCCACGGGCCTCAGGCCTCTCCGTGAGGGTGTGACATCTTGCTTTTTTTTTTTTTTTTTTTTTGTCGGCCGTGGGGCTTGAACTCTGGGCCTGGGCGCTGTCCCTCAGCTCTTCAGCTCAAGGCGAGCGCTCTACCACTTGAGCTACAGCGCCACTTCCGGTTTTCTGGTGGTTTATTGGAGATAGGAGTCTCACGGTCTCTCCTGCCCGGGCTGGCTTTGAACCGCGATCCTCAGATCTCAGCCTCCTGAGTAGCTAGGATTACAGGCGTGAGCCACCAGCGCCCGGCTTTTTTTTTTTTTTTTTGTCGGTCGTGGGGCTTGAACTCTGGGCCTGGGCGTTGTCCCTCAGCTCTTCAGCTCAAGGCGAGCGCTCTACCACTTGAGCCACAGCACCACTTCCACATCTTGCTTTCTATCCCGGCTGGAGAAAGTCCTCCCCCTGCCTTCTTCCCGCTGGCCTCATTATAGCCCTCCTTTCATGGTGGGCTACTCAGGTCGTGCCTTTTCCCCTTCTTCTGTGGCTCTCCTTCCTGTCCGCTTTTCCGTGCTGTGCGCTGGCGACGGGGTGGTCTCTGGGCTGCGTGCACCCTGTCTTTGCTCCCCCCACCTCTGTTCTTGCTCCAGAGGGGCACCGAGACCGTGTCACTGATGGGCCTCTTCTCTGTCCTCGCAGCCCCCTCAGAGGAGTGACTTCCCGGCCATTGAAGGTAAAGGACGCCCTCCCTACTGCCCTGTGGTCTGGTCTTTGCTCCTTCCTCCTTCCGTGTGCCTGCCCAGTCTGCCTGAGTGGCAGGGGAGGGGGCATTGCACGGCTGGCGCCTGGCAGGGGAGGGGAGGGGGCATTGCACGGCTGGGCGCCTGGCAGGGGAGGGGGCATTGCACGGCTGGCGCCTGGCAGGGGAGGGGAGGGGGCATTGCACGGCTGGGCACCTGGCAGGGGAGGGGAGGGGGGCATTGCACGGCTGGCGCCTGGCAGGGGAGGGGAGGGGGCATTGCACAGCTGGGCACCTGGCAGGGGAGGGGAGGGGGCATTGCACAGCTGGCGCCTGGCAGGGGAGGGGAGGGGGGCATTGCACGGCTGGCGCCTGGCAGGGGAGGGGGCATTGCACAGCTGGGCACCTGGCAGGGGAGGGGAGGGGGGCATTGCACAGCTGGCGCCTGGCAGGGGAGGGGAGGGGGCATTGCACGGCTGGCGCCTGGCAGGGGAGGGGAGGGGGGCATTGCACAGCTGGCGCCTGGCAGGGGAGGGGAGGGGGGCATTGCACGGCTGGCGCCTGGCCTCTGGCCCTGGCCTCCTCACTGCTTCTGCAGCATTGGCTGCTACGCTTCCTTTGCACACACTACTCTTAGAAAAGTGGGTCGCTAGGAACCCCTCAAGTGGAAAGGTGTTCAGAGACTATCCGGCCCAGCGTGTCAAGAGGCTGAGACCTGAGGATGGCAGTTCAAAGCTAGCCTGAGCAAGAAAGTCTATGATACCCTTAGCTCTAATTTAAAACCAGAAAGCCAGAAGTGGAGTTGTGGCTCAGGTGGTAGGGCAACAGTAATGAGCAAAACGCTCAAGGACAGGGCTGGGAATGTGGCCAGTGGTAGAGAGTTTCCCTAGCAAGCATGAGACCCTGCTTCACTTCCTCAGTACCACAAAGATCACTAGCCCTGAGCACGGAGAGACACGGGGCAGAGCCCAGCCTTGAGCTCAAGACCTAGGGCCCATACTCACACACATAACCAAAATACCACCCCGAAATGAACTTCGCAGGCAACGTAACTTCTCCAAATATGGATGTGAAAAGCAACAGTACAACATAAAACCCTAACTGTAACGAAGAAATACAAGGAAAACATTCGCGAAGAGTGTCCTAACATATTTGTCTAAAACAATTACCCGGGAAGTAACCCGGTGTCACCGAACACGGCATCCATCCCTCGAGGGAGATGCTGTCCTGAGACACTGGGGCCTGGCACTGGAGCAGCACTGCCACCAGTGAACTAGTCTTGGTAACGTTTCAAGAAATAAGATTCTTTACTCTTACGTAAAGATTCTGTTTTTGGAAAAAATAAATTGAAGCTATGAAGATACTTCGTACATAGAAGTGGGTGCTCAGGTGCTGGTGTTCTTTTGCTGGTACTGGGATTTGAACTCAGAGCCTCCCTCATGTTTGCTGGGCTGGTGCTGTACCACTTGAGCCACTCCGCCAGCCCTGTGTTTCGCTAGTTATTTGGAGATAGAGTCTCATGAACTTAGGGCAATTTTGATTGTGCAGGACTGTCCTCACTTGCTACGTGTGTCTTTGTGACCATTAAAATGTATCCTAGCTGGGCACTGGCGGCTCACACCTGTCAGCCTAGCTACTTAGGAGGCTGAGAGCTGAGGATTGAGGTTCAAAGCCAGCCTGGCCAGGAAAGTCTGTGAGCCTCTTTTTTTTTTTTTGGGTCCGGTCACGGGGCCTGAACTCTGGGCCTGGGCACTGTCCCCCAGCTCTTCAGCTCAAGGCTAGCGCTCTACCACTTGAACCACAGCGCCACTTCTGGCTTTTTCCTTTTTGCTTATGTGGTGCTGAGGAATCGAACCACTGAGCCACCTTCCCAGCCCTATGAGCCTCTTATCTCGTTAACTACCAGCAAACGGGAAGTTACACTGTGGCTGGCTCAAGTGGTAGAGCGCCCAGACCCAGAATTCAAGTCCCATGACCAACAACAACAACAAAATGAATCCTGCCTCATTTCCTGTGTTGCTGAGGACAGACCTCAATGTCCCGCCATGCCAGGCCAGCGCCGCTGACGGTGCTGCGCCTCCGGTTGCTAGCCAGGCCCCTTTCCCAGGCCTTGGTTCAGTTCAGTGGTGTAGGGATCAGCAGCGGCCGCTGCTGTTTGCTGAGTGCTTGCCCTGTCCCGCCCTGGGTCAGCGTCTCCTGTGTTTCCTGTTCCTGCCCACAGCACTGAGTGGGCTGTTACAGGCGAGGAAATGGGCTCAGAGGCATGGCACTGCCATAGCCCTTCGGGACTCTCAGGCCGCTCAGGCCCATGGGCCATACCAGTGCCTAGGCCGCAGTGGTGAACGGGGGAGGCCGGGCCCTCTGCCCATGGGCTGCACCGGTGCCTGGGCCGCAGTGGTGAACGGGGGAGGCAGGTTTGTGGGACCAAGCCCCAGGGGTAGGAGGAAGCCGCTGGGACTTGCTGCTTTCAGGTTTTGGCCTGTCTGCGACTACAGTGGACACGAGTGAAGATGGGTCTTGGGTGCTCCCTGCTCTGTTCTCCCTGGTGGACTGGTGCTCCCCGGGCTCTGGGCACCCTGTCCACCTCACTCCCGCGCCTTTGCCTTGAAGGGGTGCTCCTCCTCGGGGAGCCAGTCCGCTGGGAGACAAGCCTGCAGCTGATCATGGACGTCCTTCTCAGCAACGGGAGCCCGGGGGCTGACCCGCCGAGGGTCCCCTACCCCCACCTCCCAGTCCTGGCCAGCAACATGGACCTCCTGTGGATGGCGGAAGCCAAGATGCCCAGGTGAGGCCGCGGACGGGGCCCTGGGCCCATCCACGGGCAGCTGCTGCCCGGGACGCGTGCGGGCAGCTTCCCGTTACTCCAACCTCTACAGCTGCCACCCTAGCCTGGCCCCTGGGGCGGGGGGCCTCCAGGGGCTGGGCCCTTTAATGGATTATGTGTGCTGTGTCCTTATGCCCTTCACAGAAAATGTTGAGGTGTATCAGCGTGAATTGTTTACATGCTGTTCCCTCCTGTCCTTCAGCCTGTCCGTCGTTAGCAGTTACCCTTGAGACGCAGGGCAGGGACAGCCTGGACCACTGCGCTGTAGACGCACTGGTGCCCAGTGGACAAGGCCGGTGGACTTGGAGCAGGCCTCCTCCCTGCTCGGCTGCCCTTCCCTGCCCTCCAGGCCGGTGGCAGCTAGCCTTCCAGAGGCCTCTCCCCTTGCACGGAGGCTGTGGAGAGCATGGTCAACGAGAACGGGGCAGAGCCCACGGCTGCCTTAGGTCTCCTGACTCGGTGATCTCGCAGGGGCAGAGCCCACGGCTGCCTTAGGTCTCCTGACTCGGTGATCTCGCAGGGGCAGAGCCCACGGCTGCCTTAGGTCCTGTGACTGGGTGATCTCATGGAGACGGGTTTTCTTCTAGCACTTTTTTTTTTTTTTTTGGTCAGTCATGGGACTCTAGGCACGGTCCCCGAGCTCTTTCACACAAACCACTTTGAGCCACAGCCCCACTTCCAGTTTTCTGGTAGTTAATTAGAGGTAAGAGTCTCAAGCTGGGCACCGGTGGCTCATGCCTGTAATCCTAGCTACTTAGGAGGCTGAGGTCTGAAGATCGCAGTTCAAAGCCAGCCTGGGCAGGAAACTCCGTGAGTCTCCAGTTCACCACCAGAAGGGCAGAAGTGGTGCTGTGGCTCAAAGTGGTAGAACACTAGTCTTGTGTGCAAAAGCTCAGGGATAGACCCAGGCTCTAAGTTCAAGCCTCACAACTGACCAAAAAGTGACTCACAGACTTTCCTGCCTAGGCTGGCTTTGAACCACCATCCTCAGATCTCAGCCTCCTGAGTAGTGTGAGCCAGTTGGCCTTTCATTCATAATCCTGCTTCAGCCTCCTGAGTTGCAGTGACTAGGATTTTTCCAAAAGTTAGCTGTTAAAAACTGTTCCTGTGCTAGAAGACTTCGATTAATGTTCGCTTCTCCCACAAGTAATTTAGCCGCGGTTCACGGTCCCGGGGCCCTGGGTCGGGAGTCTGGGCCTGCTGAGGGCATGGCGGTGGCAGAGAGGGCCAGGCCACTGAGCTCTTTTTGGGCAGGTTTGGCCACGGCACCTTCCTGCTTTGCCTGGAAACCATCTACCGGAAAGTGACGGGCAACGAGCTGAGATACGAGGGCCTGATGGGCAAACCCAGCATCCTTACCTACCAGTACGCAGAGGACCTGATCAGGCAGCAGGCAGAGCGGAGGGGCTGGGCCGCCCCCATCCAGAAGCTCTACGCCGTGGGGTGAGGCCCGAGGTGTCTCCGCGCCCCTTTTCCGGCCCCCCTGCCCCGCCCCGGCCCCCCTTTCACAGTCCCTCCCCCCAGGTCTCCATCACCGTCCCGCACCCGTCCCCACAGCCGACCTCCATCCTCCACCGTGACGCT
This sequence comes from Dipodomys merriami, assembly GCF_024711535.1. Taxonomy (NCBI): domain Eukaryota; kingdom Metazoa; phylum Chordata; class Mammalia; order Rodentia; family Heteromyidae; genus Dipodomys; species Dipodomys merriami. The sequence continues at coordinate 52,272 of NW_027206295.1, read as the reverse complement.
GAGCCTGGGTCTCCTCTTTGCAGTGATAACCCTATGTCTGACATCTACGGCGCCAACCTGTTCCACCGGCACCTGCAGATGGTGAAGCGGGGCCGGACGCCGGAGCCGGGCGCCGGGGGCCTGTGGAGGCAGCGGCCCTCGGCGGCCCAGAGTGTCACCTCCATCCTGGTGTGCACCGGTGTGTACAGCCCCCGGGACCTGGGGCCTGCAGAGCTGGGCGCAGGCGTGGAGCCTCTGTACCACGGGCACCGGGACTTCGGCTTCAGCCCGGGGCTGATGGAGGCGGCGCACGTGGTGAGCGACATCAGCGAGGCCGTGCGGCTGGTGCTCCGTCAGGAGGGCTGGGCCGGGTAGGGCCGCGGGGGCGGGAGGGGCTGACACAGCCCGCTGCCAGCCCGCCCAGGACAGTCCCAGCAGAGCCGCCCCGGGGCAGCGTTCGCTGGACCTGCGGGTAAAACTCCGAGCACCTCTCTGTGCAGTCTGACCTCACGCCAGCCCCTTCACCTCCGTGCCTCGGGTTCCTCCTCCGTTCAGGAGGGACTTCTGAAAAGGGAGGCAGCCTGGAATCCTGCGGAAGCTTCTGGAGGCTTGGCTCTCACGGAAGCAGCCACTGCATGGCAGCAAGGTTTTTACTGTATTTTAGTTTATTGCCCAGAGACTCTGGGTCTTATTTTTTTAAATTAAAATGATCCTAATAGATATGAATTGTGCTATCACTGTGCCCCACAGGGCGCAGGGGGTGGGTGCTGGTAGCCTCCTTGGAGGCTCACGGGGCGGAGGCTCCCACAGCCCACACCACGCTGGGCTGTGACGTGGGCGTCTGAGTATATCTCTGTCACAGGGTTGACTGCAAGGTAACAGCAACTTCAAGTCTCGGCACCGTGGGCCGTCCTGGAGGACCTGCGTCTCCCCCCACCTCCCTTGGGGTGTTCTGTGCTAGTCTGGATCCAGGGTGTGCCCCGAAACCTCGTGGAACTTCGCGGGAGGAAGTTAGGCCATTGGGGCGTGTCCTTGAAGGACATGGGGACTCCGGCTCTTCCCCACGTTCACGGGCCAAGGGCTTCGGAACATGAGCCACCGCCGGCGGCAGCGGGTTCAGAAGCTGCGGGACCTCCCGTTGGTTTGGGGTGCTCGCCATCGGGGTCACCCAGGCACCCTCAGCGGTGAGGACAGGTCTGTCCAGACAAAGCTTGGTACTGGGTACTGGGTACTGGGTACTGGGTACTGGGCACTGGGTACTGGGTACTGGGCAGGCAGCACCCACTCCAGAGACTGGTGCCCAGAAGGAACGGAGCCCCCGGGATGGAGCCAGGGGCTGAGGCCTGGGAAGGCCTCTCACCAGGCCGCAGCCCAGGCCTGGCTGTCTTTTTTTTTTTTTTTTTTTTCCTTTAGTTTTGACTGTTAGCACTGGGCTTGACCGCAGGGCCTCGGACTCTTGCCTTGTACCTTTTTTTTTTTCACAGAGGGCTAGTGCTGTACTGCTAGTGCCATGCCTCCACTTCTGGCTTTTTGGTGGTTCATTGAAGATGAGTCTCAGACTTCCTGCCCAGAGCAGGAAAGCCTCCAGAGCAGCTGGGATGATGGGCGTGAGCCACCAGCGCCCGGCTGTCTTTTTGTTTTTAAGTAACTTTTTTTTTCCTTGGGGTGGCCGGCGTGGTGGCGAATGCAGTCACTGCTTTGCAGTCTGAACAGGGTCCTTCCCCACGTCCCCTCTGGACGGAGGATGAGGATGCGGCTGTCTCCTCTGTCTCCTCTGTCTTCTCTGTCTCCTCTTCTCTGTCTCCTCTTCTCTGTCTCCTCTGGCGGGAGGCAGCACAGTGGGTGTGCACCTGAGAGGTTGCCGTGGTAACCGGATGCTGCCCCCAGGGTGCGTGGAATTCTAAAATATCTCAGCTGGGACAGTTGGGTTTTTTTGAGAACACTGTCACTTCCTCTGCTTCTTGCTGCTGCCGCCGCCGCCGCCGCCACCGCCGCCTCTCGGGCGGCTGGGCTGAGCCCCTGCCAGGGGCTCCTGGGGGCTGGAGGTCAGCGAGCTCTCCGTTCCACAGCATCGTGTTCTCGCAGCGGACGGAGAGACGGGAGCTTGAAGCGCGCCTCACCTCTTCCCACTCTTCCCCAAACCTGGCCTTTCGGGTCCAGTCCTCCCTTCCTGTCTGCCTCCCTCTCCAGCGTCGGTTTCCGCGTTGGTGTCAGCACCGCCTGCTGAGAACCAGGAGGTCTTGGCGTTCATGGCTGTCCAGGCCCTGGGCGGGCCCTTGCACGGGTCACAGACGCGAGCAGTATGCAGGCTTGTTCACCCCTCCGTCGTACACTTCGCTCCTCCCAAGGACAGCTTGCGTTCTCCCCCATCTCAGGCCCAGCACGAGGCCCAGGGTCTGGCACTGCTGCGGGGACTTGGCCTTTGTCGCTGGAGGCCGCGGCATCCCGTGAGACACTGCCGGGCAGCTGGAGGTGCACAGCCCGGCTCCAGAGAGCACGGAACGTGGAGGCAGGCCTGGGCAAGTTCACACAGCTCTCCGCAGACTCCCGCCCGCTCACGGGCGCCCGCCAGCCTCCCTTTCTGTGTGACACAGATCGGTCCTCCCTCGTCTCACGTTCATGCAGGGAGTGTCTGCGGGCCCCGCCCCTCTGCCAGGGCCCTTTGGAGCCGGTCTTTATTCTGCCTCCAAAGGTACCGACAGTATACCCTGAGCAGAGAGTGACGGGTCAGCCAGGGCCGTGGCCAGTGTCAGGAGAGGCTGGCCTCCCCCCACACGGCGGCCTTTTCCTGGTCCAGCTCCTGCTGCAGGAAGGCAGCAGCCGTGATATTCAGGACAAGAACGCTGGGTCACCACCGGAGCCCTGTCCCACGCACGCGCGGCGTGAAGCCTGTCCTGTGGGCCGTGGGCAGTTGCCACGTGGGTTTGTGGAAGGACGGACGGCTGCTGGGGGGAGCCCTGGGCCCAGTCAGAGGAGAATCTCTTGACGGCTGTGCGGGCTGTGCGGTCTGGACAAGGCTGGGTTACGTCCACCTCGGCGGTACGGCAGGGGGCAGCTGGCCCGCGCTCGCCCGGTACAAGGCCACTCTACAGTGCTTTCCACGTCCTCGCAGATGTTTGTACTTCATACTCCTGAGAAAGCTTTCTTTTTTTTTTTTTTTGGTTGGTAGTTGGGCTTGAACTCTGGGCCTGGGCGCTGTCCCTCAGCTCTTCAGCTCACGGCGGGCGCTCTACCACTTGAGCCACAGCACCACTTTTGGTTTTCTGGTGGTTCAATGGAGATCAGAGTCTCACGGTTTCTCCTGCCCGGGCTGGCTTTGAACCGCGATCCTCAGCTCTCAGCCTCCTGAGCAGCTGGGATGACAGGCGTGAGCCACCGGCTCCTGGCCTGAGAACGGTTTTTGTCTTCTTACCCATCCTTCTCCGTTCTTATGACATCTTTGTGAGGCCCTTTCAAGGCTAAATTATGGCTGTGTGCCTGTGTGTGTATACAGTGCTCTGGTCACCAACCTGATCTTTAGTGTACCCTGATTTCTCATCCTGATTATTGGTGTCTTATTAAGAATTACTGTGGACGAGCCACAGATGGTTCACCTGAGGTGGGGCATTATGGCTGACACGCAGAATCTTGTAGAAACCCTGGAAAAGGGCAGAGGGCTGCCAGGAGGCGGTGTCCCTTACCTCTGACGTGCATGGTGGGTACGGAGACAATCCTTCGAAAGGAGCGGCTCCACTCCCTGCCCGCTGGTCCTCTGGGGGAGTCCTGGAGATCAGGAGACTGGAGATGTGCAGAAACGGGCAGAGACCGGCCATGCGGCCCTGAGGTCGGAACACGCACGCCTAATGACACGCTCAGTGCCAGCAGCCAATGATGAGCGTACCGGTGTGGTGGCCCCATCGCAGAGCACAGCAAGAGGTGATAACCTTTTGGGAGGAAGTTGTTTGATCACCTGTCAGCTGCCAGAGAGAGCGTCCAGGCCCTGGGCTGGGGGCCTATGGCTCCCCAAACCTGCCCCTCCCCGCCCCCATGAAAGAAATGAACGATGGCACGAGGTTGTGTACAAACCGAGTCCTCGACGCGTACGAGGAGCCCCTTACCACTGCCCCGGCCTGTGTCAGGACCCTCTGCTGCAACGGGTCCTCCCCTCCCCAAGCCCTTCCCCACCAGTCCCTGCCACAGCAGGCCTGACTCTGCCTCCCCCAGTTCAGGTCATGGGTAAAATGCCGACCATTTCCCTTAACAAAAAGGGACGGCCGCCGTGCTACCTGAGCAGGAGTTCCCGGTCGCCAATCTTCCGGGAGGAATGTCCTCCTTCCGGCAGCAGGCTGTGTCTTCAGGGTGGTCCCTTGCGGCTCAGCACCTTCCGGAATGGGCAAAAGCTGGTCACCACAGCGCGGAAATGGCCGGGGAGGCCAGGCCCAAGTGGGTTCTTGGGCCTCTCCCCTCACACCAGGGGGTGTCTGGTGCTAGCGCACACTCCGGGAGCGAGCGAGGCCGGATGGCAGCTCCCCAGCTCAGCCCTGACCTCTGCTGGACCTGCTCCGATGGCTGCCATCCATGGCCCCCAGGCTGAGGCCTGTGAAGCCCAGCTCCAAGAATTAAGGCTGCTAAGGATGGGAGCTCTGTTGCCCGGCACTGACTGACAGAAGCAGACCTTGGCTTCCGGAAGGAATCCTGGACAGAAGGACAGGAGCTCCCGGGTGTCCCGGAAAGCATTGATCCTGTCAAATCTACAGACCAGCAGAAAAGCTGAGGCCCAGAGCCCAGCGGCCAAGGACCGGGCTGAGCACACCAGCTGCCAGTGGTGGAGCTGAGCCCCAAGCCTCTTCCCACCGCTGCCTTTCAGGACGGCTGGAAGCAGAATGTTCCAGTGCTGCGTCCATGCCAGGTTCCTGAGGCCACCGGACCATGCATAGTTGAGCGTGAGTTCCGGCAGGCTGGAGAAAGCAGGTTGGTCAGAACTCACACTGCAAGGCAGATTCAGGGGTACGGTCTGGGCACGCAGGCATTACCCAGCCTAAGGCCCCCGTACCCCGATTCTGAAGCAGCGCCTAGCTAAGGCCATCCTGCCTTGGCCTCTGAGTGCCGGGGTCTTGGATGTGTGCCTCATTCCCAAGCCTTGGGGACCCAGCGTTCACCTAGCGCACGTTCAGAGAGCTGCTCCTTCTGCTGGAGGTGGATGTGTGACATCACTTGGGGTTCCTTGATCCTCCCTCCCTCCCTCCCTCCCTCCCGTCAGTATGGTCTGACCCCTGCACTTGTTTTCCGTGTCTGAGGAGGGGTGGGGCTGCCCAGTGGGAAGGGCTCTTCCCGATGGCTGCCCAGTCTCTGCCTGCCCCTGGTGCTGGCCGGCCAGGTGTAGAAGTCTGAACCCATGCCGCAGGTCAGGCTAGTGCACAGGTCGGGGCCACACCCAGCAGCCTATACCCCAGCAGCTCCTCCAGGGCCGGGGGGCCTTCTGCCCACCCTCTTGAGCTGGGCACCTGCCAGTTCTCATGCCCTGACCCACAGCTCCCCCAAGCCCACAACCCCCCACCCCCAGGCCCACAGCCCCCCCAGGCCCACGCCCCCCCAGGCCCACAGACCCCCCCCAGGCCCACAGCTCCCCACCCCCAGGCCCACGCCCCCCCCCAGGCCCACAGCCCCCACCCCCAGGCCCACAGCCCCCACCCCCAGGCCCACAGCCCCCCAGGCCCACAGCCCCCCACCCCCAGACCCAGAACCCCCCAGGCCCACAGCCCCCACCCCCAGGCCCACAGCTCGCCACCCCCAGGCCCACGCCCCCCCCGGCCCACAGCCCCCCACCCCCAGGCCCACAGCTCGCCACCCCCAGGCCCACGCCCCCCCCAGGCCCACAGCCCCCACCCTCAGGCCCACGCCCCCCCCAGGCCCACAGCCCCCACCCCAGGCCCACAGCCCCCCCCAGGCCCACAGACCCCCCCCAGGCCCACAGACCCCACCCCCAGGCCCACAGCCCCCACCCCCAGGCCCACAGACCCCCCCCAGGCCCACAGCCCCCACCCCCAGGCCCACAGCCCCCACCCCCAGGCCCACAGCCCCCCAGGCCCACAGCCCCTCACCCCCAGGCCCAGAACCCCCCAGGCCCACAGCCCCTACCCCCAGGCCCACAACCCCCCGGCCCACAGCCCCCCACTCCCAGGCCCACAACCCCCCAGGCCCACAGCCCCCACCCCCAGGCCCACAGCCCCCACCCCCAGGCCCACAGCCCCCCAGGCCCACAGCCCCCCACCCCCAGGCCCACAGCCCCCCAGGCCCACAGCCCCCCACCCCCAGGCCCACGGCCCTCCACCCCCAGGCCCACAACCCCCCAGGCCCACAACCCCCCAGGCCCACAACCCCCCGGCCCACAGCCCCCCACTCCCAGGCCCACAACCCCCCAGGCCCACAGCCCCCACCCCCAGGCCCACAGCCCCCACCCCCAGGCCCACAGCCCCCCAGGCCCACAGCCCCCCACCCCCAGGCCCACAGCCCCCCAGGCCCACAGCCCCCCACCCCCAGGCCCACGGCCCTCCACCCCCAGGCCCACAACCCCCCAGGCCCACAACCCCCCAGGCCCACGGCCCCCACCCCCAGGCCCACAGCCCCCCACCCCCAGGCCCACAGCCCCCCACCCCCAGGCCCACGGCCCTCCACCCCCAGGCCCACAACCCCCCAGGCCCACAACCCCCCAGGCCCACAACCCCCCAGGCCCACGGCCCCCACCCCCAGGCCCACGGCCCCCACCCCCAGGCCCACAGCCCCCCACCCCCAGGCCCACGGCCCTCCACCCCCAGGCCCACAACCCCCCAGGCCCACAACCCCCCAGGCCCACGGCCCCCACCCCCAGGCCCACAGCCCCCACCCCCAGGCCCACAGCCCCCCACCCCCAGGCTCACAGCCCCCCAGGCCCACAGCCCCCCCCAGGCTCCCTGGGGGGGGGGCGGCCGCGGGTCCCAGGCACTGCTGTGGTTCGCAGAGTGGCCGGCTGGACCTGTACCTCATAGCCAGCACCGACGTGTCCCGGAGCTCTTGGGTGGCCACTAACCTGGCGGTGGCGCCGGCTGGGCGCTCTTCTTTGCTAGGGGCGGCGGCGGGCAGGACACGTGTGGGGCGGGGCCGGGGCCTGCTGGGGCCAAGGCGGGGCTGGGGCCCCGGGCCTCTGCCCACCTGGCCTGGCTGATGTATGCGCACATGCTGGCCCCGAAGGTGGCGCAGGCGCTGTCGGCGCCGCTGCTGCGTGGCCTGGTGCCTCGCTTTTCATCTCAAGAACGCCTTCCTCCTGGGCTGCCGCGGCCTGGAGGCTCCCAGGAGCCCCCGCGGCTACGTCAACACCCTGGCCCTGGCCTGGCAGAACTGAGGGGCCCGGGCGGGCCTCCCTCCCCCGGCCTCCCTCCCCCGACCAGCCAGGCGTCCGGATGAAGAGATCCCATGAAGCAGGGGGGACGCCCTGTGACCCTCTGCACCCCAACACACAGGGCGGGCGGGGAAGCGGGCAGCTCACCGGCGTCCTTTCCTCTGTCCCCGCCAGGCCCTGACCTCCCGGGGGCTGGGCGGCCTGCGAGCCACGGCTCCTCCCGCGTCCCCACGCATGCCCCATCCCGGGCGGACGCTCCAGGCGGGGTGCTGGTCTTGGTGCTGGATGGGGTGTGCAGTGACCTCGTGTCTGTCAGCAATCCGGGGTGCTGTCTCCCCACCCCCATGTGCCACGCCCCCTTCCCTTTGTGGATTTACAGCCGTGAACCCCGGGGGTGGGGGGGCGGCACTCTGGCGACCGGCCGGGCCTTCCTCATCCTGCCCCTGCCTCCTCGGCTCTCTTTCTGGGGTGGGCGAGCATTCCCACCTCCGGCTCCCAGCGATCCTCACCCCACGCGCTGATGCAGCTTGCACAACGCGGCCACGCACTCCAGCCGCTCCGACGTGGCCGCCACCCCCAGCGGGGTTTGGTGCCGGTTACAGGTCTGTGAGCGCCAGCCAGCCAGCCTTCCGCCTCCAGAGGAACGCATCCCAACCGCCGCTTCGTGCCAGGGCTGGGCCAGAACTACGCTTGGAGCAACGGCTTGGGTGGAGTTCCTGGATGGATGGACAGGAAGCTGGATCTTCTGGGGCCGTCGGGGAGCAGGGTACCTAATTCCCCTTCTGTGGGGCTCTGGGAAGTCTGGCGTACATCGGAGGAAGTGGCCTTTCTCGGCTTGGCTTCTGGAGTTTGCTGAGCCTCGGCCCTCCTGTCCCTTCTCCGTGTCCTGCCTTGGTGACAGGTGACATCCAGCCGTCCACTTTCGGTCTGGATGCCACTTCTGGAATCTGAGGCGGGGAGGCAGGGGGCAGGAAGCCAGGCCACCCCGCGGTGGGGTGAAGCCTTAGGGATTTTCGTTCCCTTTCTCCTTTCCTCTGTGTGAGATCTTGTGTGTTGTAGTAAACCCCGGAAGGTACCAGAAGACCTGGGTTCTTTTTTTTTAGGGGGGGGTCCGGTCGTGGGGCCTGAACTCTGGGCCTGGGCGCTGTCCCTCAGCTCTTCAGCTCAAGGCTAGCGCTCTACCACTTGAGCCACAGCGCCACTTCCGGCTTTTTTCTTTTTGCTTATGTGGTGCTGAGGAATGGAACCCAGGGCCTCAGGCATGCAAGGCAAGCGCTCTACCACTGAGCCACCTTCCCACCCAAGACCTGGTTCTTGCTCTGCCTGGGGTCCAGTTCCGTGCCAGGTTCTGGGGCCCGCAGCTGCTTGCGTTGTTCTCAGATCCTCTCTCCAGCTTTACTGTCTCTCTACTACCTAATGTCAGACTGTGACGTGTCAGCTGAGCCATGCCCGTCCCCCCACGGGCCCCCCCAGTGCTGTCTGGTGGTTGGGGAGCTGCGGCCTTGCTACAGGGCCAACCGAGGCCCAGCCGCCCGGGCACCCTCTCTGCACTGTGGGAGAGCTCCACCTAGCCAGCCCCACCCCCCCGCCCCGCCAGTCCCTCTCACAGTAAGAAATGGCCCTGAAGACCTCTTTCTCCGACTTTCTAGAGTTTTCAGGACAGGGTCTTGTGAGTGGGGGGCCACCGTCTGCTCGCATGGAAGAGGGGGTCTTTATCTGAGCCCCACCTTTGATCTGGTTTTACTTTTAAGTGCCGTTTTGTTATTTCTAAGGCGTTGTCCAGAGGGGTCACCATCTCCTACGTGAGGTGTGGGGGACGGGACCCAGGGCCTCCTGCCGCCCCCCACCTGCTCCTCTGGACCCGCCTCAGGGGTGTTTGCTGTCCGAGGCGTCTGGGACGCACTGTCTCGTCCAGGCTGGTCCTGAGCTCCGGGGCTCCAGCGATGCTCCCGCTCAGCCTCCCGAGGGGCTGAGATTACAGGAACGTGCCGCAAAGACAGAGAAGGGCTCGCAGGGCTGAAGTGCATCTCACGCCTTCATCACACTTTCCTCCTCCTTTCTTTTTAAAAATAAAACCAGACTTTTCTGGGGGGGGGAAGCATCCCCCCAAATTTGGGACCTGTGACAAGCTTACCGTGTGGTTTACGATGGTTCCCATCCTGGCTTCCACCCCGGGTCCTTGATGTTGGGTGGGCGGCGTCTGCCAGCGCTGCGGGAGAGGGGACCGCTCGCCGGGGGGCCGACGCCTCGCGCATGGGCGTCCGCGCCTCAGCTGACCCCAGGAGACAGCACTGCGCCGGCGCCTCTCAGCTGACCCCAGGAGACAGCACTGCGCCGGCGCCTCAGCTGACCCCAGGAGACAGCACTGCGCTGGCGCGTGGGCGTCCGCTGCTCAGCTGACCCCAGGAGACAGCACTGCGCCGGCGCCTCTCAGCTGACCCCAGGAGACAGCACTGCGCTGACGCCTCTCAGCTGACCCCAGGAGACAGCACTGCGCCGCGTGGGCGTCCGCTGCTCAGCTGACCCCAGGAGACAGCACTGCGCCGGCGCCTCTCAGCTGACCCCGGGGACAGCACTGGCCGGCTTCCCGGCTTGAGGGTGCCCGGGCTGGTCTCAAACCCCGACTGGAGCTCGAGTGATGTCCCTCCGCGTAGGGGGACTTCGGCGAGCGCTGAACCGTCCTCCGCTCTGTCACTCCCGCTCCAGCCGAAGCATCAACTCCAGCGGATCTGAAATCACCATGGTGACGTGGGGTTTGAACTCGGGGCCTCACGCTTGCTGGCCGAGAGCCCTACTGCTCCAGTTACACCCTGGCGGCGGCGGGCTGCTGTTTTGGGGTGGCTTCTGCTTTTGGCTTGGGGCAGACCGGACAGGGATCCTCTACGCAGCCGGGATGACAGATTCACACCACACCACTTGTCTGGTTGTGTGAAGATGGGGTCTCAACAACTCTTGGCCCCAACTGGCCTCAAACCATGACCTTCCCCATGCTCGTCTCCAGAGTAGCTGGGATTATAGACCACACCTGGCTAGCATGTTTGTCATCAAAGAGATTTACTGAATTATGTGCTGGTCCTTTGTTGTTGTTGGTCGTAGGCCTTGAACTTGGGGCCTGGGCGCTGTCCCTGAGTTCTTCAGCTCAAGGCGGGCGTTCTACCACTTGAGCCACAGCACCACTTCTAGTTTTCTCGTGGTTCACTGGAGATCAGAGTCTCGGACTTTCCCGCCTGGGCTGGCTTTGAGCCGTGATCCTCAGATCTCAGCCTCCTGAGTTGCTGGGATTAGATGCATGAGTTCTTAAAAGGCACAGTGAGGAAGTCAGATTCTTTGTAGGGAAATACTGCAGGAGCCTTGGAGCATGGCCGCCCTGAAGCAGGGAAGACAGCAGAGCGAGGGAGGCGGGGACCCGGCTGGGTGGGACGCGAGAAGGGCTGGGGCTCCTGGAGGCTGAGGAGGCCAGCCCCGGCGAGGACCGGGACCTGGGCCTCGGGAAGAGCCCAAACCCCAGCTCACTGGGTCTGTGGCGGCCACCTGGCCCGTGTGGGCTGCTTCCCTCCCTTGTGATGCAGTGGCCACGCCTACACCCTGCCAGGAGGAGGCAAAGAGGGAGGAAGAGCAAGCAGGGAGCTGGCCAGGGCGGAGGGGAGTGGGCGGGGAGCTAGCCAGGGCGGAGGGGAGTGGGCGGGGAGCTGGCCAGGGCAGAGAGGGTGGGAGCAGGGCTGGCCGGGGCAGAGGGGAGCGGGCAGGGAGCTGGCCAGGGCAGAGCGGGCAGGGAGCTGGCCAGGGTGGAGGGGAGCGGGTGGGGAGCTGGCCGGGGCAGAGCAGGTGGGAGCAGGGCTGGCCTGCTCAGCCTGGCAGGGGCTCAGGCGGCCCCCCTGTAAGACACAAGCCAGTGGCTTCTTACAGGGCTGGGTCAGAAGGGAAGGTGACAGAGGCCATCTGTCCTTCCCCGAGCCTGGCTCTGCCCCTCAGAACCTGCTCATGGCTCCAGCTCCCGACTCAGCCTCCCCCGGGCTGGGACCACAGGCGTCCACCACGTGTGGGCACCAGCCCCTCGAGGTGGGGGCGGGGCTGTCCGTGTGTCCTCTCAGGGTGGGGGCGGGGCTGTGTGTGTCCTGTCAGGGTGGGGGGGTCTGTCCGTGTGTCCTGTCAGGGTGGGGGTGTGGCTGTCCATGTGTCCTGTCAGGGTGGGGGTGTGGCTGTCCGTGTGTCCTGTCAGGGTGGGGGCGGGGCTGTCCCTGTGTCCTGTCAGGGTGGGGGTGGGGCTGTCCGTGTGTCCTGTCAGGGTGGGGGTGTGGCTGTCCATGTGTCCTGTCAGGGTGGGGGCGGGGCTGTCCGTGTGTCCTGTGAGGGTGAGGGCGGGGCTGTCCGTGTGTCCTGTCAGGGTGGGGGGGTCTGTCCGTGTGTCCTGTCAGGGTGGGGGCGGGGCTGTCCGTGTGTCCTGTCAGGGTGGGGGCGGGGCTGTCTGTGTGTCCTGTCAGGGTGGGGGCGGGGCGGGGCTGTCCCCGGCCTCCGGCCTCTGGGCCCCTGCGCTGCCCCAGCCCCGGCTCTTGCACAGCTCTTGGAAGAGCAGCTGCTGCTGCAGGTGCCGCAGGCTCTCTAGGTCTTCGGCTGAGAGCGGCGGGGCGGACGTGCCCGGCTCCGGCTCCTCCGTGTCCAGGAGCCCGTCCAGGGGCTGCGGCGAGCTCCTGGAGATGTAGCCCTGGTCGGACTGCAGGGATTGCCGCTGCTGCCCCTCGGAGGGGTCCCCCGGGGCCCAGCCGCACAGCAGGGCCAGCCTCAGGTCCTCCAGCTGCTCCCGCGCGTCCTCCCCCTCCAGGGGCCGGTCCGGGCTGGCCGCCGGGAGGAGGGGGTGGGCCTCGGGGTCCCCTATCCCGGCCAGCCAGCTGGCTGCACGCGCGGCTGCGGGGGGCAGGGGCTCCACCGCGTGGGCCGTGGGGACCCCCTCCGCGGGGAGCACCGAGGCCCGCAGGGCCCGGGCGGCTGGCACCCCCTCGGGCGGCAGCCGGGGCTCCAGCCTGGCCGGGCCCCGCCCCGCGGGGGGCAGGTGGAGGGCCAGGGCCAGGCCGCCCGCGGGGGCCGGCTCCCGCACCAGCGGCGTCTGCTTGGCCACGGCGGGCCCGGGCGGTGGCGGGCCTCCACACAGCCCCGCGTCCAGCCACGGGTCCGCGTCCGCCTCTGCGCCGTCGGGCGCGCAGAGACTCTCCCACTCAAACCAGCCCGGGCACCGGGCCTGCCACCCGCGGAAGCGCTGCACGGCCTCGGCCAGCTGCCGGCCGCTGGGGCTCCGCAGGTAGTTGTCCCCGGCCAGCTCCCCGACGCGGTTCATGCGGCCCGGCTCGAACATCTCCAGGTCCTGGATGCGAAAGTAGACGTCCTCGAAGCCGGCCATGAGCGGGTACCTGGAGGTGATGCGGAACGGGTCCGGCACGTCCTGCTCCCCGCTGAGGTCGCTGAAGTAGCAGACGATGTAGGCGCCGAAGCAGGCCGGCTTCTTGAAGTCGGGCAGGATGACGTTCATGGCGGCCGTGAAGAGGTCTCCGGCCGGCCGCTGGCGCTCACAGCGCAGCTGCATGGCCGGCCCCGCCCCGCCCAGCATGGCCTGCCACTTGGCCCTGGAGCCTCGGGAGCACAGGACGATGATCTTGGAGCCGCCCTCGGCCGCCTCCTGCTTCTGGCGCCCCACCCAGCTCAGCACCCCCACCTCCGAGATGGTCCGCTCCTCCAGGAGGTCCAGGGCCACCTCGGTGCCGCAGACCGTGAGCAGGAACTGGGCGAACTTGAGGACCACGTCCACGTAGAGGGGGTGGTCGGCCGAGTAGACGATCCAGACCTTCCTGGGCTTCAGCAGCCGCGGGGTCAGGTCCACGGCGGGCTGGACGTCTGTGGAGACGAGAGGCGGTGGACTCACTCCCAGGGCCCTCTGCCCTGCTGGCCGGCCCCCAGGGTGGGGAGAGCAGGCAGCCTCTAGCAAGGGGCTAGACGGGGCTAGACGGAGCTAGACGGGGCTAGACAGAGCTAGACGGGGCTAGACAGAGCTAGACGGGGCTAGACAGAGCTAGACAGAGCTAGACGGGGCTAGAAGGAGCTAGACGGAGCTAGACGGGGCTAGACAGAGCTAGACGGGGCTAGACAGAGCTAGACAGGGCTAGACGGAGCTAGACAGAGCTAGACAGAGCTAGACGGGGCTAGACAGAGCTAGACAGAGCTAGACGGGGCTAGACGGGGCTAGACGGGGCTAGAAGGAGCTAGACGGGGCTAGACGGGGCTAGACGGGGCTAGACGGGGCTAGACGGAGCTAGACGGAGCTAGACGGAGCTAGATGGAGCTAGACGGGACTAGACAGCGCTAGACAGAACTAGACAGGGCTATAAGGAGCTAGACGGAGCTAGACAGGGCTAGACAGAACTAGACAGGGCTAGAAGGAGCTAGACGGAGCTAGACGGGGCTAGACGGGGCTAGACGGGGCTAGACGGGGCTAGACAGAGCTAGACGGAGCTAGAAGGAGCTAGACAGAGCTAGACGGGGCTAGACGGTGCTAGACAGGGCTAGACAGGGCTAGACGGTGCTAGAAACTGCTGCTGGGTGCTGCCTGACCTTCCTGAGAAAACCCAGTCTCTGCCTTGTGTGAAAAGCACCCTCCGTTTCCCACCTGACCCCTGGCTGTATGCAGATGAATTTGCTTTGTGCTGATTCCGGGGTGACACCTGGGGCCTCCCCCTCTGGTGGCTGGCTCACTGAGGGTGCTTTACCATTTGAACTAAGCCTCAAGACAGGTGCTTTCTTTTTTGTCAACTGTGGGTCTTGAACTCTGGGCCTGGGCGCTGTCCCTGAGCTCTTTTGCTCAAGGCGAGTGTTCTACCACTTGAGCCACAGCGCCACTTCTGGTTTTCTGGTGGCTCACTGGAGTTGAGTCTCACAGACTTTGCTGCTGGGGCTGGCTCTGAACCGCGATCCTCAGATCTCAGCCTCGCGAGCAGCTGGGATTCCACGCAGAGCTCGCTGACCCACCATGGGGTGGAGATGGGGTCCGGTACACCCCTCCCATCTGCTCCGTGTCCTCTGCGTGGACCCCGCCCCGCACCCGCCCCGCGTGGCCAGGGCGCTGACCTGTGTGCTTGCTCTGGTCACGGTGCTTCCCGTGGCGAGACCCTGTGGAAGAAAGAACCCACTGGAGAGAGGCTGCGGAGAGACGCGGCCGGGCGTCCTCCAGTGGGCCGAGACCACCCGGCCGACACCGGCGTCCTCCAGCGGGCCGAGACCACCCGGCCGACACCGGCGCCTCCAGCCCCCCACGAGACCCGGCAGGCGGCCGGGGAGCGCCGCCGACCCGAGAGCAGCCCCGGCGCACTGCGGTGCGTCCCGTGCCAAGGGCTCGGCACACAGCCAGTCCGCCGCTGCTGCCGGAGGCGCCTGGCTGGGCACCGAGACCCCACGTGCGGGGGAGAAGGGGGCCCGGGGCGGGTCCCACAGCTGGGACAGACTCCATGACCAACCGTGCCGGAGCGCCCGTCCCCGCCCCTTCCACAGCTCCCCAGTACTTCTGAGATAAGGAGCAGAAGCCGTCCCTAAGCAATAGTCACGTGACACAACACGGACACACAACCACCCCCAATGATTCACACTGGATCCCGTGGACACACAACCACCCCCAATGATTCACACCCAATCCTGGGACACACAACCACCCCCAATGATTCACACCAGATCCCGTGGACACACAACCACCCCCAATGATTCACACCAGATCCCGTGGACACACAACCACCCCCAATGATTCACACCAGATCCCGTGGACACACAACCACCCCCAATGATTCACACCGGATCCCGTGGACACACAACCACCCCCAATGATTCACACCCAATCCTGGGACACACAGCAATCCCCCATGGTTCACACTGGATCCCAGGACACACAGCAATCTCCAACAATTCACACCCTATCCTGTGGACACACAACAGCCTCCAATGATTCACACACGATCCGGAGACACACAGCAATCCTCAGTGATTCACACTAGATCCCATGGACACACAGCAATCTCCAGTGAGTCACACCGATCCTGAGACACACAGCAATCCCTAACAATTCACACCTAACAGTCATGGTGTGGGGGGTGCCAGGAACCCACAGCCCTGCCTCTGCCCTGGGGGTCCCTGTCCCCCCATCTCACGGAAGACAGAACCTAAGGTTTGTTAGGGAATCGTCCCATGGCTGCAAAGCCAGGGAGGTGGGGCCGGGGGCCAGGTGGGTGACGCGGGTCTGGACCCAACCCTCTCCACCACGTGCGGCTGTCTCGTCTCCTCTGATCTGGGATAGACGAGTCTGGGGTTCAGGAAGGGGCTGTTTATGCCAGGGGGGGCTCCTCGCACCCGCTGGCCTTAGTGATGCTGACTGAGCTACGCGGGCGCAGGGCTGGCTAGCCGAGTCCGCCGCGAGCACAGCCTGGTCCACGCTGGGCCGGGCCGGCAGGGCTGTGCGGGCGGGAGGGAGGGCGGGAGGGAGGGAGGGAGGGAGGGAGGGAGGGAGGGCGGGCGGCCTGGGCTTGTGCTCCGGCCTCTGGGCCTTACCTGAGAGCTTCCATGTCATGCAGATGGCCAGCAGGATGACGGAGGCCACCAGCAGCACGGCGGCGCCCGTGATGAGGCCGTACACCCACAGGGGGACGCGGTCTGCGGTAGGAGAGCGTGAGCGTGCTCCCAGGAGCCCGCACCCCGGGAGGCCTCCCCCTCCTCCTCCCCCAACCCCCCAATCCCCCCCCCAGCTTACCTGCAAAGGACTCTGCGGCAACAGCACAGCAGGGGGTGGGGGGTAGAAATATTGCTCTCGAGCATCAGCAGGACTGCAGCCCGGCCCGCTCCTCAGACCCGTGTCCACAGAGCCCTTGAGCCGCTCAGGGACGCCTCCCTCTGCCCGGGGACAGGGGGGAGGGGGAGGGGGCGCCCTGCAGCCACGGTCTCCCATGACTGAGGAGGAAGGGGGAAGGTGCACTCATCCCCCACGTGCTCTGGCAGGGCCTGGCATGCCCTGAGGGCCTGGGCAGCTCATGTGACGTCCCCGCGGTCGGGGATGGACAGGGCTCCTACCTGGGGAGGGCGGGGGCTCAGGTCGGGATGGACAGGGCTCCTACCTGGGGAGGGCGGGGGCTCAGGTCGGGATGGACAGGGCTCCTACCTGGGGAGGGCGGGGGCTCAGGTCGGGATGGACAGGGCTCCTACCTGGGGAGGGCGGGGGCAGGGATGGACAGGGCTCCTACCTGGGGAGGGCGGGGGCTCAGGTCGGGATGGACAGGGCTCCTACCTGGGGAGGGCGGGGGCAGGGATGGACAGGGCTCCTACCTGGGGAGGGCGGGGGCTCAGGTCGGGATGGACAGGGCTCCTACCTGGGGAGGGCGGGGGCTCAGGCTGGGATGGACAGGGCTCCTACCTGGGGTGGGAGGGGGCAGGGATAGACAGGGCTCCTACCTGGGGAGGGCGGGGGCAGGGATGGACAGGGCTCCTACCTGGGGAGGGCGGGGGCTCGGGGCAGGGCTCCTACCTGGGGAGGGCGGGGGCAGGGATGGACAGGGCTCCTACCTGGGGTGGGCGGGGGCAGGGATGGACAGGGCTCCTACCTGGGGTGGGCGGGGGCAGGGATGGACAGGGCTCCTACCTGGGGTGGGCGGGGGCAGGGATGGACAGGGCTCCTACCTGGGGAGGGCGGGGGCTCAGGCTGGGATGGACAGGGCTCCTACCTGGGGAGGGCGGGGGCTCAGGCTGGGATGGACAGGGCTCCTACCTGGGGTGGGCGGGGGCTCGGGGCAGGGCACGGTCACCGCGTGTCTCAGGCAGTCGGTCTGGCAGCTGCTGAAGAACGGCTGGATCTGGGGGAGGGGAGACGGGCGTCAAGAGGCTGGGCTGCGGGGGTGACGCCTGCGGTTCTTTTACTCTGGAGGCGGAGGCAGTGGGGCTGCTTGAGCCCGATTTCGGCACAGCCTGAGCAATGCTGCGCAGCAAGGCAGCCAGGGCAGATCGCACCTGGGATCCCGGCTGCCGGGGGTTCAAGGCCAGCCTGGGAAAAAGACTAGTGAAACCCCATCTCAACCGGCAAGCCGGGCGTAGGGGTGCACGTCTGTGGTTCCGGCAACACAGGGTGAGAGAACAGCGTGACTCAGGGGGCAGAGTGCCTGACTAGCAAATCAGAGACCCTGTGTTCAAACCCCAGCCTCTCCCAAAGGCCTAAGACCAAGACCTCCCTCCCCCGCCCCCCCCGCGGCTGCGGGAGCAGGCTGTGGGGCACCTGGAGTCGGGGTATGAGCTGCCTTCCCCAGAGCTCCACTCTGCAGCGTGAAGGCCGACATCACCCGTGCCCGCCCCCGACGCCCGTGCACGCCCCACGCCCGTGCCTGCCCCCGACGCCCGTGCCCGCCCCACGCCCGTGCACAGCCCACGCCCGTGCCCGCCCCCGACGCCCGTGCACGCCCCACGCCCGTGCACGCCCCACGCCCGTGCACACCCCACGCCCGTGCACACCCCACGCCCGTGCACACCCCCGACGCCCGTGCACACCCCACGCCCGTGCACACCCCCGACGCCCGTGCCCGCCCCACGCCCGTGCACAGCCCACACCCGTGCACACCCCCGACGCCCATGCACACCCCACGCCCGTGCACACCCCCGACGCCCATGCACACCCCACGCCCGTGCCCGCCCCCGACGCCCGTGCCCGCCCCACGCCCGTGCACAGCCCACACCCGTGCACACCCCACGCCCGTGCCCGCCCCTGACGCCCGTGCCCGCCCCATGCCCGTGCACACCCCACGCCCGTGCACACCCCACACCTGTGCACACCCGACGCCCGTGCACACCCCACACCCGTGCACACCCCACACCCGTGCACACCCCCGACGCCCATGCACACCCCACGCCCGTGCCCGCCCCCGACGCCTGTGCACAGCCCCACACCCGTGCACAGCCCACGCCCGTGCACAGCCCACACCCGTGCACAGCCCACACCCGTGCACACCCCCGACGCCCATGCACACCCCACGCCCGTGCCCGCCCCCGACGCCCGTGCCCACCCCACACCCGTGCACGCCCCACGCCCGTGCACACCCCCACACCCGTGCACACCCCACACCCGTGCACACCCCCACACCTGTGCACGCCCCCACACCCGTGCACACCCCCACACCTGTGCACGCCCCACACCCGTGCACACCCACCTGGACCTGGTGGAGACAGCACCGTTGGGCGTCGGACAGAGTGAAGGTGACGTTGCCTCGCTGGTGGAACTGCTCTTGTCTGGGCTGGAGGAGAGGAGGAGCGTAAGGTTCTCAGTGGGTCAGAGCTTGCTTGCTGGGGACATGCACAAGGAAGTCACAGGGGACGGGCCCTCCGTGGGGACGAGCCCTCCGTGGGGACGGGCCCTCCGTGGGGACGGGCCCTCCGTGGGGACGGGCCCTCTGTGGGGACAGGCCTGGCCCTCCGTGGGGACGGGCCCTCTGTGGGGACAGGCCTGGCCCTCCGTGGGGACAGGCCTGGCCCTCCGTGGGGACGGGCCCTCCATGGGGACGGGACAGGCCTGGCCCTCCGTGGGGACGGGCCCTCCGTGGGGACGGGCCCTCCGTGGGGACAGGCCTGGCCCTCCGTGGGGACGGGCCCTCTGTGGGGACAGGCCTGGCCCTCCGTGGGGACGGGCCCTCCGTGGGGACGGGCCCTCCGTGGGGACGGGCCCTCTGTGGGGACAGGCCTGGCCCTCCGTGGGGACGGGCCCTCTGTGGGGACAGGCCTGGCCCTCCGTGGGGACGGGCCCTCCGTGGGGACGGGCCCTCCGTGGGGACAGGCCTGGCCCTCCGTGGGGACGGGCCCTCCATGGGGACGGGACAGGCCTGGCCCTCCGTGGGGACGGGCCCTCCGTGGGGACGGGCCCTCCGTGGGGACGGGCCCTCCGTGGGGACAGGCCTGGCCCTCCGTGGGGACGGGCCCTCCGTGGGGACAGGCCCTCCGTGGGGACGGGCCCTCCGTGGGGACAGGACAGGCCTGGCCCTCCGTGGGGACGGGCCCTCCGTGGGGATGGGCCCTCCGTGGGGACAGGCCTGGCCCTCCGTCGGGACAGGCCTGGCCCTCCGTGGGGACGGGCCCTCCGTGGGGACGGGCCCTCTGTGGGGACGGGCCCCCTCACAGACCACCTGGCCCACAGGAAGCCGGCGGGGAGAGGCGTGGGCAGGTGAGGTGGCTCAAGCCTGTAAAACAAGGCAGAGTCCAGAGGATCTCTCCCCTCGGCCTGCAGGAGTCATCCCCATCCCTGGCTGGGGAGTGCACAGGCCTGGCATCCAGCCACAGGGACGCGCAGGCAGGGGGTCACTGTCCAAGCCAGCAGGGCACAAAGACAGACCCCACCCTGAAAAACAGCCAACAGCAGCAACAAAGCTAGACGCTGTGCTGCGGCTCAAGAGGTAGAGCATTAGCCTAGCACAGCACCCAGGCCCAGTTCTAGCCCTACCAACACCATGGACAACAACAAATTGGGCTGGGGGTGTGGCTCAAGTGGTGGAGCAGCTTCGGAGCAAGCCCAAGGCCCCAGTGCAATCCCCATCCGCCAAAAATAAGAAACAGAGAAAAGGGAAGTAGAGCAGACAGCCACACAGACAGAGGGCAGGGGGCGCGGGGCTGGCGGGGCAGGGGCCGAGGAGGGGGCCGGCCCAACCAGCTGCTCCACCCACAGCAAGGAACCTGAGGAGCCGGAAATGGGGACGTGACCAGGGCTGGCCTCAGGAGGGGCTGGTGTGGGGGAGGGGCCGGGTGTGGGGAGGGGCTGGCCTCAGGAGGGGCAGGTGTGTGGGGAGTGGCTGGTGTGGGGGAGGGGGCCGGGTGTGGGGGAGGGGCTGGTGTGGGGGAGGGGCCGGGTGTGGGGGAGGGGGCCGGGTGTGGGGGAGGGGCTGGTGTGGGGGAGGGGGCCGGGACCCGCTTTGTGGTTACCGCCGGCACGGGCTGTCCTTGCTCCCCGCAGCTCTGGTTCTCCGAGCCGGGCAGGCTTCTGAGCAGGACGTGGTACGGGGTGGACTCGTTCCACAGGGTAAAGCCCACCCGCAGCTGCCCGGCCTCCAGGATCTCCACGGTGATGCCGGGGTCCCACAGGCTGCCTGCCGGGGACACGGGCCGCGGGGTGGGGGGTGAGGTCCGCAGACCGGTGGGGGTCGGGGGGGGGGAGGTCTCCGCAGACCCGCGGGGGTGCCGGGGGGGGCTCCGCAGACCCGAGGGGGTGCCGGGGGGGGGAGGTCTCCACAGACCCGCGGGGGTGCCGGGGGGGGGGAGGTCTCCACAGACCCGCGGGGGTGCCGGGGGGGGGGAGGTCTCCGCAGACCCGCGGGGGTGCCGGGGGGGGGGGGGAAGAGGTCTCCGCAGACCCGAGGGTGTGCCCGGGGGGGGGGAGGTCTCCACAGACCCGCGGGGGTGCCGGGGGGGGGGGAGGTCTCCGCAGACCCGCGGGGGTGCCGGGGGGTCTCCACAGACCCGCGGGGGTGCCGGGGGTTCTCCACAGACCCGCGGGGGTGCCGGGGGGGGGTCTCCGCAGACCCGCGGGTGTGCCCGGGGGGGGGAGGTCTCCACAGACCCGCGGGGGTGCCGGGGGGGGGGAGGTCTCCGCAGACCCGCGGGGGTGCCGGGGGGGGGGCTCCACAGACCCGCGGGGGTGCCGGGGGAGGTCTCCGCAGACCCGCGGGTGGGGCGAGGGCGCACAGGGAAGGGTCTCTGGGCAGCACTTGCCTGTGCTCACACAGGGTGTGGTTGTCTTCATCACGGGGTCCTGGCAGCCTGCAAACACCCAGCAGGGGGCGGCGGTGAGTCCCTGCTGCCGCAGTCCCCCACCCCACGCAGGGGGGAGGACGCTGTGTGAGCGGCAGCGGGCCACGCGGGGGGGGGGGGCGGTGGGATTCAGGTCAGTTCGCCAGTCTGGACAAGCACAGCCTGAGTCCCCGGGCTCAGGGTGAGCGCTCACGGGGCGCAGCAGAGGGCAGGGCAGGGTGAGCGCTCACGGGGCGCAGCAGAGGGCAGGGCAGGGTGGGGCGCAGCAGAAGGCAGGGCAGGGGGCCTGCCAGGCCAGCGTGCCTGCAAGGCTCTGGGCGTTCACCGACGGGCGGACCCAAGGCTGGCCCCGTGTGTGGGCAGCGTGACGGGCAGGGTAGACCGGGGCGGAGGGCGGGGCCGGGGGCTCTTACCAGGCACCACCACTCTCCTGGACTGATGGTTGGGGTCCCCGTCGGGGAAGGGCTTGGGCAGGTGGTGCACCGTCACCTCGTACTCCTCCGCAGGGTCCACCACAAAGTGCTCAAAGCTGAACCGCCACTGTGGGGAGGGCAGGGGGAGGGGGAGGGCAGGGGGGAGGGGGAGGGCAGGGGGAGGGGGAGGGCAGGGGGGAGGGGGAGGGCAGGGGGAGGGCAAGGAGGAAGGGGAGGGCAGGGAGGAGGGGGAGGGCAGGAGGGAGGGCAGGGAGGAGGGAGAGGGCAGGAGGGAGGGCAAGGAGGAAGGGGAGGGCAGGGAGGAGGGGGAGGGCAGGGGGGAGGGCAAGGAGGAAGGGGAGGGCAGGGAGGAGGGGGAGGGCAGGAGGGAGGGCAGGGAGGAGGGAGAGGGCAGGAGGGAGGGGGAGGGCAGGGGGAGGGGGAGGGCAGGGGGGAGGGCAAGGAGGAAGGGGAGGGCAGGGAGGAGGGGGAGGGCAGGGAGGAGGGGGAGGGCAGGGGGGAGGGCAAGGAGGAAGGGGAGGGCAGGGAGGAGGGGGAGGGTAGGAGGGAGGGCAAGGAGGAGGGGGAGGGCAGGGAGGAGGGGGAGGGCAGGAGGGAGGGCAGGGAGGAGGGAGAGGGCAGGAGGGAGGGGGAGGGCAGGGGGGAGGGCAAGGAGGAAGGGGAGGGCAGGGAGGAGGGGGAGGGCAGGAGGGAGGGCAGGGAGGAGGGAGAGGGCAGGAGGGAGGGGGAGGGCAGGAGGGAGGGCAAGGAGGAGGGGGAGGGCGGGGAGGAGGGGGAGGGCAGGAGGGAGGGCAGGGAGGAGGGGGAGGGCAGGAGGGAGGGGGAGGGCAGGAGGGAGGGCAGGGAGGAGGGAGAGGGCAGGAGGGAGGGGGAGGGCAGGAGGGAGGGCAAGGAGGAGGGGGAGGGCAGGGAGGAGGGGGAGGGCAGGAGGGCGGGGGAGGGCAGGAAGGAGGGGGAGGGCAGGAGGGAGGGCAGGGAGGAGGGAAGAGGGAGGATGGGACAGGGAGGGGAGGGAAGGAGGGAGAGAGGGCAGGGAGGAGGGGAGAAGAGAGGGACAGGGAGGGGAGGGAAGGAGGGAGGGAGATGGATGAGCCCCCCACCTCTCCCCAAAACAGGAATGAGACCCCACCCCACCCCGAGTGCGCGCAGTGTCTACAATGTGCCTCTCTTCTCCCTAGATGGAGTCTCATCGCTTTTCTAGTGAGAAAACTGAAGTCTGAGGCGAAGGGGGGATGCGAGGGGATGGAGGGGAGGGGGAGCCGTGGGGGCGAGCTTCCAGCTCCGGAGGCCCCAGAGCGGGCTTGTGCGTGAGTGTGTGTGCGTGAGTATGTGCATACGTGTGCGTGTGCATGTGTGCGTGTGTGCATGAGTATGTGCATGCGTGTGTGCCCATGTGCGTGTGCGTATGTGTATGCGTGTGCGTGAGTATGTGTATGTGTGTGCGTGAGTATGTGTATGCGTGTGCGTGAGTATGTGCATGCGTGTGCATGTGCGTGTGTGCCCATGTGCGTGTGCATGCATGTGCGTATGTGCATGCATGTGCGTGTGCGTGCACCTGTGCCGCAGGCAAGTGCGCACCTCTGTGTGTTATCTTCCAGGTGGACGTGTACGGAAGACTCCAGCTTCCTTTTCTCGGGGGTGGGTGGGCCTTGAACTCAGGACCTGGGTGCCTCCTGAGCTGTTTGTGGCTCAAGGCTGGCATTCTACCACTTGTGCCACAGCTCCACTTCTAGCTTTTAGTTGCAGATGAGAATCTTTCAGATTTGAACTCTGCCCCTCAGCTCTCGGTGACAGGCGTGAGCCACCGGGGCCGGACCAGTCCCTTCTCACTTGTGACTCCCAAGGTGGGGTCTTGCTCTGTGCCCTGGCCAGCCCGGGCTCAGGTCTTCCCGCGCACCCCCCTGTTGCTGGGTTACAGCCCTGCGCCAGGCTTCCCTCTCCGTACCCGCTTGTGATGGTGCTGCAGCCTGGACAGGAACTGGAACTTGACACACAGCTGCTCGTTGGTGCTCAGCTGCAGGACGGAGAGCTCCGTGCCCTCCAGGTACAGGATGCTGGCTGGAGGTGGAGGAGGGGCGTCAGCCGCGGCCCGGGCAGGCCTCGCCCCCGGCCTGCCCCGTCCCTGCGCCCGCTCCCCTGACCCCGCTCTGCAGACGGAGGCTGCTCGGCTGGCCGGGGCCGAGGGCCAGTACGCAGGGTGCTGGCCGTGTGGTCTCGCGTGGAGGGCAGCGGCCCCACGCCAGGGCCGGCGTGAGCACGCGGGCTTGGGACACAGCCCGGGTCCCAGCTCGAGAGGCGCGGGGTTGCCTCAGAAAGTTCTCGCCCTGGCCAACCAACGGGTTCCCGAGTTTGTAGTGTGGCGGTTAAAATGTGGGGTGTTTTGTGAAGGGGCGTGGGATGGACACAGACCGGCTGCAACTGCAGTGATGGATTCAGTCAGCCCAGGGCCGAGTCTGGACAGAAGAACGGCCGTGCTGTCTGTGGGCGGTGGCAGCCACAGGCCCCACGACCGCTGGCCCGACTCACCGTCCGTCTGCAGGGTCCACTGGATGAGCAGCACAGGGACGCGGTCTCCATGCCCAGTGAGGGCCACGCCCAGCTGGGTCCTCATGAGCTTGGGGGAGGAGGGGGTCAGGTTCCGAGGGTGGACCCAGCTGTCGTCCAGGCAGGAACCTGGGAGCCGGGGAGGAGGGCAGCAGCTGAGGGCGGCGCCCAGAGGCCACTGTGCTGGCGTGGCTTCAGGGGGCGCTGGGGGTGGGTTCTGGGGAGGGACCCGGGGCGGGGCTCCGTGGGTTCAGGGGGCGCTGGGGGTGGGTTCTGGGGAGGGACCTGGGGCGGGGCTCCATGCGTTCAGGGGACCCTCGGGGTGGGTTCTGGGGAGGGACCCCGGGGCGGGGCTCCGTGGGTTCAGGGGGCGCTGGGGGTGGGTTCTGGGGAGGGACCCCGGGGCGGGGCTCCATGGGTTCAGGGGGTGCTGGGGGTGGGTTCTGGGGAGGGACCTGGGGCGGGGCTCCATGGGTTCAGGGGGCACTGGGGGTGGGTTCTGGGGAGGGACCTGGGGTGGGGCTCCATGGGTTCAGGGGGCACTGGGGGTGGGTTCTGGGGAGGGACCTGGGGCGGGGCTCCGTGGGTTCAGGGGGTGCTGGGGGTGGGTTCTGGGGAAACGCTGTGGAGACGGGGCGCAGGAGGGAAGGGCGGCACTGTTGGGGTCCCTGAGGCACAAGGAAAGGAAGCAGAGAACTTACTGCTGTGCACGGCGCAGCGCAGGCCCTGTGGGAGGAGAAGGTGGTCAGCGCCTGGGAGGGAAAGCCACGCAGCAGCCCGCAGCACTCCGGGGACATCTTCCCACGCCCTTCCTCTGCCCAGCCGAGGAGAGGGACCCGGGGACGTTCCACAAGGTGGAATGCTAACAGTTCTTGGGGTGGGCAGAGCCTGGATTCAGGATCTCCCTCCAACCACCTGGGCCTTAAGGGCCAGTACACGCTGCGAGCCTTGAGGCCCAAGGCCCGCTCACTTCTCAGGACACTGGGAGTAGGCAGTGGATCCCGGTGTGCAGTGGACCCCTGCAGGCGCTGGACCCCTGCAGGCCCTGGACCCCTGCAGGCAGTGGACCTCTGCGGGCCCTGGACCCCTGCGGGCACTGGACCCCCGTGGGCAGTGGACCCCTGCGGGCACTGGACCCCCGTGGGCACTGGACCCCTGCAGGCAGTGGACCCCCGTGGGCAGTGGACCCCTGCAGGCCCTGGACCCCCGTGGGCAGTGGACCCCTGCAGACAGTGGACCCCCGTGGGCAGTGGACCCCTGCAGGCCCTGGACCCCCGTGGGCAGTGGACCCCTGCAGACAGTGGACCCCCGTGGGCAGTGCACCCCCGTGGGCAGTGGACCCCTGCAGACAGTGGACCCCCGTGGGCAGTGGACTCCTGTGGGCAGTGGACCCCCGTGGGCAGTGGACCCCTGTGGGCAGTGGACCCCTGCGGGCACTGGACCCCTGAGGGCAGTGGACCCTTGTGGGCAGTGGACCCCCGCGGACAGTGGACCCCCGCGGACAGTGGACCCCTGCAGACAGTGGACCCCCGCGGACAGTGGACCCCTGCGGGCACTGGACCCCTGCGGGCAGTGGACCCCTGCAGACAGTGGACCCCCGCGGGAATGCCCTGGCAGGATGGGAGGGGGCGAGACAGAACTGTCATTGGTCATAAGGCAGCAGGTAATGGTGGGCACTGGCGGCTCCAGCCTGTAATCGTACTCAGGAGGATTAAGGTTTGAAGCCAGCCCCAGCCCGGGCGGATGGTGAGACTATCTCCAATATAGGCAGCAAAAAACAGGACTGGCGGTGTGACTCAGTGCGAGACGGCCAGGAGAATGAACAAGGCCAGCAAGCTGTAGACCCCGAGTTCAACCTTTTGAGTACTGCTCCCCTCCCCTGCCCCAGAAGAGTCAGCAGATGATATCTAAACTGGACAACTGGAGAATTAAACAAATACGCACATGCTTATTTAGAGGTCAACATCAGGAGAGCAGGTTTAGAGTGAGGCTTAAAAAAAATACTTTAGTACTTAAAAAGGTAATTAAAGCCAGGCACTGGTGGCTCACACCTGTAATCTTAGCTACTCAGGAGTCTGAGATCTGAAGATCATGGTTCAAAGTCAGCCCGGGTACAAAAGTCCGTGAGACTCTTATCTCCAATAAACCACCAGAAAAACAGAAGTGGCTCAAGTGGTAGAGCGCTCGCCTTGAGCTGAAGAGATGAGGGACAGCACCCAGGCCCAGAGTTCAACCCACATGACCACCAACAACAAAAAAGAAATTACATGGGCTGGGAAGGTGGCTCAGTGGTAGAGTGCTTGCCTCGCATGCATGAAGCCCTGGGTTCCATTCCTCAGTACCACCTACACGGAAAAAGCTGGAAGTGGTGCTGTGGCTCAAGTGGTAGAGCGCTAGCCTTGAGCAAAAGAAGCTCAGGGACAGTGCCCAGGCCCAGAGTTCAAGCCCCAGGACTGGCAAAAAAAAAAGTAATTAAAAATTAAATTAAAACTAGTGAAGAGATGGCTTATCTATGATGTTAATATGAATAAAAATAGGTAAAAGATGAGATAAAAACATTGACCCAGAGGAAGAAATCATGGACATTTTCTTTAGAATTTAATTCCAACACAGAATTTGCACTTAGGTAGCTTATAATAATGCAAAGAAAATGTTTATGACTTATTTTGATGGTACTAGCGAAGGTCTTGTGCTGTCCAAGATTTCTTCCTTAACGGTTATTTCTTTTCTTTATTTTGGTCGGTCGTGGGGCTTGAACTCTGGGCCTGGCACTGTCCCTCAGCTCTTCAGCTCAAGGCTGGTGCTCTACTGCTTGAGCCACAGTGCCACTCCCGGTTTTCTGGTGGTTTATTGGAGATCAGAGACTCATGGACTTTTGTGCCCAGGCTGGCTTTGAACCTCGATCCTCAGATCTCAGCCTCCTGAGTAGCTAGGATGACAGGCGTGAGCCACCCGCGCCCGGCTAGGAGTTACGGCTGACGGCTTCCGAGGTCCTGTTCTTGGGGCAGAGCTGTAGCTCAGTGGTACAGCACCTGTTTGGCACAGGTGTGGCTCTGAGCTCAACTCTCAGTATCGCTAAATAAATAAAAACCACAACAAGGAGAAAAACAAAAAACCACCCACCCACCCAGCTTTAAAAATAGCCAGATCAGGTATCAGCTTCCTGCTTGTGGGAGCAGCGTCAGGGGCGTTTACACACAGCTCTGGTTCTCCTCACGTTGGCAGTACTGGGGACTGAGCTGTGGAGAGGCTGTGGCATGCCCTCTGACCTCCTTCCTCCCTGCCTCATCTTGTGCCCACTAAGAGGAGAAGGAAGAGAAATCGGAGGTTTTTGTTTTATTTTTGGTGTGGTCCTGGGACTTGAGTTCAGGGTCTGGGGCTCTGTCCTTGCTCAAGGCTGGAGCTCTACCTCTAGAGCCACAGCACCACTTCTGGCTCAGACTTTCCTAGCCTCTACCCGGGACCCTCAGATCTCAGCCTCCAGAGCAGGTGCAGGCTGAGGGAAGGGGGAGGGGAGGCGGCAGACAGAGCTCTGTCCGGCTGTGGAAGTGTGTGGCTCAGGGCTTCCCTGGGGGAGAGGCTCAGAGGCAGGAGGTGTGAGCCCCAGGCTCCCCCCCATCCGCAAGAGCCCTCAGGGCCCGTTAGCCCAGCCTCCCACACACTCCACCCGACCCTCGCCCCAGGCCGGCTGCAGCCGGTGCCCCCAACCTGCACCCCTGTGGCTCCCTGGCCTCCAGACCTCTGGAGGGCAGCAGGAAGGGCCCGGGGACATTTCTCAACACTGCGCACCCTGAAAACACTTCTCTTTGGGGGAGTCACGTTGTCCTGACCTTCTTTTGGACAGATCACACACAAAGTTAGATTAAGGAGGAATGTCCCTCTGTGTCACATCCTCTGACTCAGAGACCAAGCGGCCTCTCTGGCCGGTGTGGGGACAGGGGAGCTGGGCAGGGAACCCCAGAAAGTGGAAGAGGGGGAGCGGAGGGCGTGTTTTCCTGGAAGGGGGAGGCAGGGTGAGTTTTTTTTTTTTAAAGAAGAAACTGCGCGGGCCGCAGGAGTTGCACTGCCAGGCAGCTGGCGCGTCCTGACAGGCAGGACCACCGCTCACGCCAGCCAGCTTCCCTTCCTAGACCAGCGTGGTGGGGCGTGGGGTGGGGGGCGTGGGCCTGCGTGAGGTTTTCAGAAACATCCAGGCCGGCCTGGGGGTTCAGACCTGTGATCCCAGCTCCTCGGACCCAGACATCAGTGGGTTGAGGCCGGCTGGGCAAACAGTGGGCAAGGCCCTACCTCAGCTGACACCGGAGTCCAGCGTTTTGCTGCTGGGTGGAGTTGGGGTCGGGGTGGGGGTGGTGTGGGTAATGGTCCTCAGTCTCCCCACAGTGGTCCTGCTGCCCTTGCCCCCTGCCTCCAGCCCCACAGTCTGCCTGCCCCTGGTCCTGCCCCTGCCCCTGCCCCTACCCCTGGTCCTGCCCCTGCCCCTGGTCCTGCCCCTGCCCCTGGTCCTGCCCCTGCCCCTGGTCCTGCCCCTGCCCCTGGTCCTGGTCCTGGTCCTGCCCCTGGTCCTGCCCCTGCCCCTGGTCCTGGTCCTGCCCCTGGTCCTGGTCCTGCCCCTGCCCCTGGTCCTGGTCCTGCCCCTGGTCCTGGTCCTGCCCCTGCCCCTGGTCCTGGTCCTGCCCCTGGTCCTGGTCCTGCCCCTGGTCCTGCCCCTGCCCCTGGTCCTGGTCCTGCCCCTGCCCCTGGTCCTGGTCCTGGTCCTGGTCCTGCCCCTGGTCCTGGTCCTGGTTCTGCCCCTGGTCCTGGTCCTGGTCCTGCCCCTGGTCCTGCCCCTGGTCCTGCCCCTGGTCCTGGTCCTGCCCCTGGTCCTGCCCCTGGTCCTGGTCCTGGTCCTGCCCCTGGTCCTGCCCCTGGTCCTGGTCCTGGTCCTGCCCCTGGTCCTGCCCCTGCCCCTGGTCCTGGTCCTGGTCCTGCCCCTGCCCCTGGTCCTGGTCCTGCCCCTGGTCCTGCCCCTGGTCCTGGTCCTGCCCCTGGTCCTGCCCCTGCCCCTGGTCCTGGTCCTGGTCCTGCCCCTGCCCCTGGTCCTGCCCCTGCCCCTGGTCCTGGTCCTGCCCCTGCCCCTGGTCCTGCCCCTGCCCCTGGTCCTGGTCCTGGTCCTGCCCCTGGTCCTGGTCCTGCCCCTGGTCCTGGTCCTGCCCCTGCCCCTGGTCCTGGTCCTGCCCCTGGTCCTGCCCCTGCCCCTGGTCCTGGTCCTACCCCTGGTCCTGGTCCTGCCCCTGGTCCTGGTCCTACCCCTGGTCCTGGTCCTGCCCCTGATCCTGTCCCTACCCCTGGTCCTGCCCCTGGTCCTGCCCCTGCCCTGGTCCTGGTCCTGCCCCTGATCCTGTCCCTGGTCCTGGTCCTGCCCCTGCCCCTGGTCCTGGTCCTGCCCCTGATCCTGGTCCTGTCCCTGGTCCTGGTCCTGGTCCTGCCCCTGGTCCTGGTCCTGCCCCTGATCCTGTCCCTACCCCTGGTCCTGCCCCTGCCCCTGATCCTGGTCCTGTCCCTGGTCCTGCCCCTGGTCCTGGTCCTGCCCCTGCCCCTGGTCCTGATCCTGCCCCTGCCCCTGGTCCTGGTCCTGTGCAGACCCTGACCCCCCCCCCGTTCCCGGTTCCCACGCCCCTTGTCCCAGTCCCTGTGTCCCCCCATCCCCATGTCCCCCCCCCCCCCCCCCCCCCCGCCGCGCTCACCTCCTGCGCGCAGGCCGGCGCCGGGCGGTCGAGGAGCCGCGGGGCCGCGCGGCCCGGGGCGGGGGCGCTCAGGAGCAGCAGCAGCGGCAGCAGCGGCAGCGGCGGCGGCGCGGGCCGCGGGGCGCCGGGGCGCGGGCGGAGCGGGGCCCCCATGGCCGCGGCCGCGGAGGAGCCGCCGCCCGGTCGCCTTCCGCGGGGCCTGGCGCGCGCCCTGCGCCTCGCTTCCGGCTTCCCGCCGCGGGGGCGGGGCCCCGAGGGGCGGGGCCTCGGTGGGCGGGGCCGAGAGGCGTGTTGCTCCGTGGCCCCGCCCCGGGCCTAGCAGGTGCGCGAGGGCTGGGCGCCTGGGTGGGGCCCCGCCCCGCCCCCACCGCGGGCCCCGCCCCCTCCAGGCCCCGCCCCCACCGCGGGCCCCGCCCCCGCCAGGCCCCGCCCCGCCGCGGGCCCGCCCCCGCCAGGCCCCGCCCCGCCGCGGGCCCCGCCCCCGCCAGGCCCCGCCCCCGCCAGGCCCCGCCCCGCCGCGGGCCCCGCCCCCGCCAGGCCCCGCCCCGCCGCGGGCCCGCCCCCGCCAGGCCCCGCCCCCGCCAGGCCCCGCCCCGCCCGCGCCGTTTCCGGTGGCTCGGAGCCGTCCCGCCGAGGACGGCCGGCCCCGCGCCGCCCCCCAAAGCCGGGAGTGGAGCCGCGGCTCACCGGCCAGAGCCCCGCCCGGAGCTCCGAAGCCCAGGGACGGCGCCGGCCCCGAGTTCGCGCCCCGGGCCGCACGCATGCGCACACACACCCACACCCACACCCCCCCCACCAGCCAAGCCACCCGACTGCGGCAGCCGGCATCCACCAATCATCCACGTCCTGCCGGCTGTCTGTGTCTGTACCGCCTGCCAAGCTCTCTATTCTATCCTCGATCACCTGTGATCATCCAGCTGACACCCGAACCTCTGCATCCGTCTGACCCATCAGTCACCCCCACCTACAGTCCATCATCGATACCTATCTGTCTCCTATCAATCATCTATCATCTCCATAGCTGTCACCCATCACCCGAAGCTATCCATCCATGTCACCCATCATCCACCTCAGCTGTCTCCTGACCCCTGACCCCTTCCTCCCCCTGCCCCCCTCCTGTCCTCTCTTCCTGCCCCCCCTCCTGTCCTCCCCCTGCCCCCCTCCTGTCCTCTCTTCCTGCCCCCCTCCTGTCCTCTCTTCCTGCCCCCCTCCTGTCCTCCCCCTGCCCCCCTCCTGTCCTCTCTTCCTGCCCCCCTCCTGTCCTCTCTTCCTGCCCCCCCTCCTGTCCTCTCTTCCTGCCCCCCTCCTGTCCTCCCCCTGCCCCCCTCCTGTCCTCTCTTCCTGCCCCCCTCCTGTCCTCTCTTCCTGCCCCCCTCCTGTCCTCTCTTCCTGCCCCCCCTCCTGTCCTCCCCCTGCCCCCTCCTGTCCTCTCTTCCTGCCCCCCTCCTGTCCTCTCTTCCTGCCCCCCTCCTGTCCTCCCCCTGCCCCCCTCCTGTCCTCTCTTCCTGCCCCCCTCCTGTCCTCTCTTCCTGCCCCCCTCCTGTCCTCTTCCTGCCCCCCCTCCTGTCCTCCCCCTGCCCCCCTCCTGTCCTCTCTTCCTGCCCCCTCCTGTCCTCTCTTCCTGCGCCCTCCTGTCCTCTCTTCCTGCCCCCCCTCCTGTCCTCCCCCTGCCCCCCTCCTGTCCTCTCTTCCTGCCCCCCTCCTGTCCTCTCTTCCTGACCCCCTCCTGTCCTCTCTTCCTGCCTCCCTCCTGTCCTCCCCCTGCCCCCCTCCTGTCCTCTCTTCCTGCCCCCCTCCTGTCCTCTCTTCCTGCCCCCCTCCTGTCCTCTCTTCCTGCCCCCCCTCCTGTCCTCCCCCTGCCCCCCTCCTGTCCTCTCTTCCTGACCCCCCTCCTGTCCTCTCTTCCTGTGCCCTCCTGTCCTCTCTTCCTGACCCCCCTCCTGTCCTCTCTTCCTGTCCCCCTCCTGTCCTCTCTTCCTGACCCCCCTCCTGTCCTCTCTTCCTGTGCCCTCCTGTCCTCTCTTCCTGACCCCCTCCTGTCCTCTCTTCCTGTCCCCCTCCTGTCCTCTCTTCCTGACCCCCTCCTGTCCTCTCTTCCTGCCCCCCCTCCTGTCCTCCCCCTGCCCCCCTCCTGTCCTCTCTTCCTGCCCCCCTCCTGTCCTCTCTTCCTGCCTCCCTCCTGTCCTCCCCCTGCCCCCCTCCTGTCCTCTCTTCCTGTCCCCCTCCTGTCCTCTCTTCCTGACCCCCCCATCTTCCCTGGTGTTTGGTGAGCAGAGCTTCGCGTCCAACGCCAGGAGCCCTGGCGGGTGAGGGAGGCCCGTGGCAGCCTCGCGCCTGGCCCTGGCCCTGGTTCCTGGGCCTCCTGCGTGGGCCCCATGCCTGGCCCTGGCCCTGGCTCTGGTTCCCCGGCCTCTGGCGCCTGGCCCTGCCCTGGCCCTGGTTCCCGGGTCTCCCGCGCCTGGCCCTGCCCTGGCCCTGGCCCTGGCTCTGGTTCCCCGGCCTCCGGTGCCTGGCCCTGCCCTGGCCCTGCCCTGGCCCTGGTTCCCGGGTCTCCCGCGCCTGGCCCTGGCCCTGGTTCCCGGGTCTCCCGCGCCTGGCCCTGCCCTGGCCCTGGTTCCTGGCCTCCTGCGCGAGCCCCGCGGCTGGCCCTGGTTCCCGGGCCTCCCGCGCGAGCCCCGCCCGCGCCTGGCCCTGGTTCCTGGGCCTCCTGCACCTGGCCCTGGTTCCCCGGCCTCTGGCGCCTGGCCCTGCCCTGGCCCTGGTTCCCGGGCCTCCTGCGCCTGGCCCTGCCCTGGCCCTGGTTCCCGGGCCTCCTGCACCTGGCCCTGCCCTGGCCCTGATTCCCGGGCCTCCTGCGCGAGCCCCGCGGCCTCTGACATTTCAGAGAAGAGCAAAGGCGCCTGGAGAGATCGGCGGGTTCCCGGGCCTCGCTGCGGGGATCTTGGTAGGGATCTGCGAGCAGAGGGAGGGAGGCCGCAGGTCTCCCCCGGGCCACCGCAGGCCACCGCCCCCAGCCCCCTCCACCCCGCAGCCGGCGGCTGCGGGAAGGCTCTGGGTTCGCAGCCAGCAGACCACGGCTGCTGACCCCGGGGGCTGCAGCCTGGGCGCTGGCCTGGGTCCTGACCTGGGTCCTGGCCTGGGCGCTGACCTGGGCGCTGACCTGGGCGCTGGCCTGGGCGCTGGCCTGGGCGCTGACCTGGATCCTGGCCTGGGCGCTGACCTGGATCCTGGCCTGGGCGCTGACCTGGGCGCTGACCTGGATCCTGGCCTAGGCGCTGACCTGGGCGCTGACCTGGGCGCTGACCTGGGCCCTGGCCTAGGCGCTGACCTGGATCCTGGCCTGGGCGCTGACCTGGGCGCTGACCTGGGCGCTGACCTGGGCGCTGACCTGGGCGCTGACCTGGGCCCTGGCCTGGGCGCTGACCTGGATCCTGGCCTGGGCGCTGACCTGGGCCCTGGCCTGGGCGCTGACCTGGGCGCTGACCTGGATCCTGGCCTGGGCGCTGACCTGGGCCCTGGCCTGGGCGCTGGCCTGGGCGCTGACCTGGGCGCTGACCTGGGCGCTGACCTGGGCCCTGCTCCAGGTCTCAGGGCGTGCCCTCCCCCCTGGCCCTCCCCCCTTCCCCCTCCCCGCTGGCCCTCCCCCCTCCCCCTGGCCCTCCCCCCTCCCCCCTGGCCCTCCCCCCTCCCCCCTGGCCCTCCCCCCTCCCCCTGGCCCTCCCCCCTGGCCCTCCCCCCTCCCCCCCTCCTCTTTCCTTGGTGACAAACCAGCCGCGGCCGGTGCGTCCCGGCTTTGGAGACACAGAAGCCGCTTTTCCCTCCGTGCGGGCGCTGGGCTCGAACTCGGGGAAGCCATGTTCGGACCTCAGCCTCCGCTTCGCGTGTGCGCACGCGCACCCGGGCGCGGAGGCCCCGCGCGGCCCGGCCCGGGCTCCTCGCCGCAGGCGAAGCCGCTGCGCGGCGGCGGCGGCCGTTGATCGAGGACGCCACGCGGCGCCGCGCGGAGGCCCCGGGAGACGACGAGGCCTTCCGGGGCGTCGTCCCGAAGGCGCACCTGCCGAGCACCTGCCCCGAGCGCCACGATTGGCGGAGCCCGCCCAGACGGGCAGGGGGCGCGGCCAATGGGCAGGAGGACGGAAGGCGGCGCGGCCAATGGGAGGAGCCCGCCGAGACGGACAGGCGGCGCGGCCAATGGGCGGCGGGCGGGGCGCCCCGGAGCGGGCAGTTGGTGGGAAGCCGAGGGGCGCGGCGGCGCCTCGGGCCGGCGAAGGGAGAAGCGGCTCGGAGCCGGGCCGCGGCGGAGGCTCGGGCCTGGCCCTGCCGGCCTCGCAGGTACGCGGCTGGGCCCCGCCCGCCGCCCGCTGGGCTGCGCCCGGCCCGGCCGTCGGAGGGCGAGCGGACCCGGGTCCCGGAGCCGCGGGCGCCCCGTGCCCCCCCCGCCCGTCCCCCCCATCCCCCCCGCCCGTCCCCCCATCCCCCCCGGCCCGTCCCCCCCATCCCCCCCGCCCGTCCCCCCATCCCCCCCGGCCCGTCCCCCCATCCCCCCCGGCCCGTCCCCCCCACCCGACCCGTCCCCCCCATCCCCCCCGCCCGTCCCCCCATCCCCCCCGGCCCGTCCCCCCATCCCCCCGCCCGTCCCCCATCCCCCCCGGCCCGTCCCCCCATCCCCCCCGGCCCGTCCCCCCCATCCCCCCCGGCCCGTCCCCCCATCCCCCCCGTCCCCCCATCCCCCCTGTCAGTCCCCCCCAGCCGGTCCCCCGTCCCTCATCCCCTCCCCATCCCTCATCCCCTCCCCCATCCCTCATCCCCTCCCCCATCCCTCATCCCCTCCCCATCCCTCATCCCCTCCCCCGTCCCTCATCTCCTCCCCCGTCCCTCATCTCCTCCCCCGTCCCTCATCCCCTCCCCCATCCCTCATCCCCTCCCTGTCCCTCATCCCCATCCCTCATCCCCTCCCCCATCCCTCATCCCCTTCCCCATCCCTCATCCCCTCCCCATCCCTCATCCCCTTCCCCATCCCTCATCCCCTCCCCCATCCCTCATCCCCTCCCCATCCCTCATCCCCTCCCCCGTCCCTCTTCCCTGTCCCTCATCCCCCCGTCCCTCATCCCCGTCCCATCCCTCATCCCCTCCCCCGTCGCTCATCCCCGTCCCATCCCTCATCCCCCCCCGTCCCTCATCCCCGTCCCATCCCTCATCCCCTCCCCATCCCA
Organism: Dipodomys merriami; assembly: GCF_024711535.1. Classification (NCBI taxonomy): domain Eukaryota; kingdom Metazoa; phylum Chordata; class Mammalia; order Rodentia; family Heteromyidae; genus Dipodomys; species Dipodomys merriami. Next base: position 17,237 of record NW_027206295.1, on the reverse strand, counting down.
CACCCCCAGTGCGTGGTGGCCTCCTCTTCCAGCCCCTGTGGCTGACTAGCTTCTATGCGAGGTGGCGTCTAGGTGTGATTTGAAACCGTGGCTGACGTGTGTGTAGAGAGACGGGCCTGCACTGGCTGTGACCGGTTTTAATGAGACAGCCCTGGCACAGCCAGGTCCCACGAGCATCTGTGCGTGCCGGGGGCACACGCAGTGTCTGCTGGGGCGCTCGGCGGCCACCGCTCAGGACACTGGACTTGGGCCCTGTGCCTCGGCTGAGACCCAGAGCACCAAGGTTCACAGCCAGCCCAGGCAGAACAGTCTGCAAGATTCCATCTCCAATTATCCAGCAAAAGCCAGGCTGGAGGCGTGGCTCGTGTGGTTGAGGCCCACGGAGCAAGCGCAAGGCTCAAAGTTCAAACCAGGGTTCTAGCACAGGGAAAATAATATGTTACACGTAAGGACGATCGTGGACAGTGACTCAAATGACGCTGTTCCTAAGAGATTGAAAGTGGTTTGCTCTTTGGCGGAGAGAGTTACCTAGTACTCCGGCACGGGGCTTGCTCTATCAATCAATCGATCGATCAACCCATCGACAGCTCGTAACGGTCAGAACGATCATTCCTGTCAGTAAATCAGGGTGACGGGCACACCAGCCTGGAAGGGAGTGGGTGAGTGCCGTGATTGGGCGGCCGAGGACTAAGGGAGCACTCTGCCTTTCTTCCTCAGCTGCAGACCATTTCTCAGCGAAGACGGTCTCGGATCGCCAGGTGCACGGAGAACCTCGGAACCCACCCTTCTGTGCTGCGTCAAACATGAACCGGTAATGAGCTGGGCGCGCGTGTGCGGCCAGGCCCTGGCTTCGGTACCGGCTCCGGCTGCGTGGGGATGGGGAAGGCTGGGGTCTGCTTTCCTGGGCAGCGGTGGGGCAGAGGCTCCTCGGACAGGCGCAGGAGCGGTGCCACCACGTCCCTGGCCTGACCCCGTCCCTCGCTCTCCCTCCCAGGGTGCCGTCTGAGTTCTGATCTTGGGCCCCAGGGGCGCCGAGCCCCCCGATCATGGCAGCCGCAGCCGTGGCCGGGCTGATCCCGGTGCTGCACTCGGTGGCCGGCGACAAATCCGGCTACTACATCGGGCGGCAGCTGTGGTTCGGCCTGATCGGCATGTACGGCGTGGTGGTGTACGTGGTGCGCATGCCCTGGGCCCACGTGCACGAGGACTTCTGGTGCCACGGGAACATCACCTACCCCTGCCGCATCGAGTGCTTCGAGCGGAGCTTCAGCCGGCCCGTGACCGGGACCTGGTACTTCTTCTACTTCATCTTCCTGGCCCTCTTCTTCCTCATGGAGTTCTTCATGGCCCAGGTGCGGCACAAGCAGGTCCGGGTGAAGTCGGCCGAGGCCCTGGTGGGCGAGGCGGAGGAGGGCTCCATGCTGGCCGTCCAGGAGCACATCCCCGCCCCGAAGAAGTCGCTCCTGAACTTCCACCGCGAGAAGATGCTGCTGCTGCTCTACCTGCTCCACTTCCTCCTGCAGGTGGCCATCCAGGGCGTCTTCCTGGTGCTGCTGCTCTTCCAGCACCTGCCCGTGGTGAGCCAGACGCCCATCCCCTGCAGCACGCCCGGCTGCCCGGGGCCCTTCCTCTGCCTCATCAGGGCCACCACGGAGAAGCGGATGTCCATCTACACCCTGGTCACCCTGTCCTTCATGATCATCCTCTTCTGCCTCGGCTTCTTCGCCTACAGCATCCACCACTACCTGCTCGAGGGCATGTCCATCGCCAAGTTCATGATGGGGGGCGCCAGGCCCTTCCCCCCGAATGTCTAGCTTGGCGTCCACCTCTTGCTCTCCCCTCCCTTTTTAAAATAAACACTTGCTGCCCCTTCTCTCTCTCTGGGGCTGGGGTCGCCTCTCCCCGTGGGTGGGGCGTGGGCGTGGGACCGGCCCCTCCAGGCCCTCCAGGCCGCACGAGGCCCACGGGCCGCGCGCGCACGGGTCTACCGCGGCCGTCCCAGGCGCTGTGCCCCTCGGTGTGAGACAGGCCTGCCGTGCAGGGCCGCACACGGGGCCTCGAGATGCCGGAGTGCGCGCCCCGGCCCTTCCCGGCACACGAGCGTCCGTGAGCTGCTGGGATTCGCACGGTGAGGGTCGTCTGGGGTGTCCGGCCTCCGTCCGTCCGTCCCTGCCCGTGAACACCCACACACATACGTGTCCACTCCCCGATAGTCCCCCCCCCCTTTGTGCCGGTCCTGGGGCTTGAACTCGGGGCCCGGGCACTGTCTCTGAGCTTTCTCACTCAAGGCTCGTGGCCCTGCTGCTTAAGCCACAGCTCCACGTCTGGCTTTGTGTTGGTCCCTTTTGTAGTTGCCTGGGCTGGCTCTGAACCTTGGTCCTCAGAGCTCAGCCTCGTGAGCCTCGGGCGCCCAGCTGGGCAGCTCTTGAAAGGTACACTTGAGACGTTTCTGCATCAGCCCCCTCCAGACCCCAGAGCTGCCTGGGGAGCCGCCCCTGCCTGGGGTTCTGCAGCGTCTGGCCGCCGTTGGAGCAGTTGTGTGGGAAGGGCTTCCCCGGGCCCGGGCGCCCTCCCCGCTTTGCACCGTCCAGGGTTTGGGGCGCACAGCCCCCTGCCCCCCCCCCCGTCTCCGTCGGCCGTCCTGTGCGCTGCCTTCTGTGGGGTGGACTCAGGAGTTTGGGCCCAGGGCTTAGCATTCCGTGTGCCCCGAAGGGAGGGCCTGTTCTGTTTTGTTTTCTGATCTCTGCTGGGTTGGGCTGGCAGCGGTTGCAGGGTTTAAACTCGGGCCCTGGGCCCCTGGGGGAGGAGAAGGGCTGGGCGGGGGAGAGGGGCAGCACACCAGACAGACATTGTTAAGAAATTTATTTGCAATTCTTGTTTTTTGTGGGTTTTGTTTGTTTTTTAAATAACATCATTCCTTAGATAAAAATGCAATCTTACAGGAATATACAATAGCGGCTCACTCAGAGGCCCAGAGCCTTCTCCCTCCTCGGTTCCGGCCTCGCTCCCTGGCCAGGAGAGCGCGGCTGGGCGGGCGGGACCCTGGAGGCCGGTCGCCGGCGGTTACAAACTGTACAACAGTATTTACAACAGTCGGACTGCGGTGTTGTGGATCCTGGGGGGCCGGGCCGGGGTGCAGGCGTGGGGGGGCCTCGGGCGCGCCCGTCTTTCTGTGCCGGGGGAAGGGGGGGCTTCGTCCAGACCCTCTGCTTGGAGGCTCTGGTGGATCGGAAGGGATCGACACTTCCACGGCGGGCGTCTGTGGGGACCCTGCCCTGTTTCTCAGTGAACTGTGTCCATCGCTTGTTCTCAGCCAAGCCCTGGGGACTCTGTCACTGTCTCTGTCCCTCTGGGGGGAGAAAGGCCTATGTGGGGCAGGGAAGGGCGGGCAGGTGGGCGAGGAAGTTTGGGGAAGTGTGGCGGGCTTGGGGTGGCAGGGGTCTGGGTGGAGCCCTGGCCCACCACACTGCCTTCCCGGGGAGCCGAAGGCCCAGCAGAGACTTCGCCCCGGGCTCCCAGGTGGTGAACCGCCCCCCCCCCCCCCCCGCTGCTGGGCAACTTGGGGCTCTGAGGACCCCCAGCCCAGGAACTCCGGAGGTTCACAGGGGCCGTCCTCTCGAGGGACGCCCCCCCCAGGCCCGGGCAGGAGGGATGGTCTCAGATGGTGAATCTGCAGTGCCAGATGTGACATGGGACCCACTCCAGAAGCTTCCCACAACTCGGGCTTGCATTCTGAACACTGCCCTGTGCACCCGGCCTGGCAGGCCCGTGAGAGGCTGAGCTGAGGAGGAACGGGTGGGCGGGGGGCGGGGACCCCGCCCTGGGACCCCGCCCTGGGACCCGGCCGCATGTCCCTCGGCTCCATCTTGCTTTGACGTCCGAAGAATTCTCACAGGAAAACCCCAAGTCTGGCTCTGGCTCTGGCTCTGGCTGTGTGCGCGGCACACGGCATGCGGCCCGAGCGAGAGGACTTCCGGCCGCCCCACGCCACGCCACGCCACGCCACGCCACATCCTGACCCCGCGGGAGGAGCGGGGAGAAGGCGTCGGTCTGTTCCTATTGTAGATTCAAGTATCTGTTTCATGACAATGAGAACAATAGGTTCAGACGCTGCCCCGCGCGGTCCGCTTCCACGGCCTGTGCGGGAGCTCAGTCTTGGGACCTGGTGTGTGTGTGTGTGTGTGTGTGTGCGTGTGCGCATGACTATGCACACATGCACGTGCATGTATGTGCATACACAGGTGTGTGTACATGTGTGCGCATGGACTCTGTGTGTGTGTGTGTGTATGTGAAGTCTTGTAGCAATAGGACGTGACCCACGCGCTGCTATCTGGAACCACAAACCACGTTTCCTCGCCGCAAACCCTGAAGTAATGAGGCCCGGAGCAAGTCCACGGCACGGCTCCTGCCCGGCTGCGGGGTGCAGTGGGGGGCAGAGGCAGAGGGGGGTGGCCGGGGGCAGGGCATCTCCGCGGGGCTCACGCGGCTGTGGGAGGCGGACGTGGGGGGGCTCAGGCCCAGGCCCGGGTGGCCTCGGGTCCCGCGGGCAGGTTGGTTCGGCTGAGGAAGCAGCCCCGGGTTAGAATCTCCTCCTCCTCCTCTTCCAAAGCAAATCCCGGAGAACACTGGCTGGCCAAGAAACGGGGGCGGGCCAGGGTGCGGAGGAGGGGGTGGAGCACCTCCTCTCTGCCTCCATTTCCCTCCGGCTCCTCACAGACCAGCCACCGCTGCCCACTCCCCTGGGGTCTGAGAGCCCAGGAGCCCGGCAGCGGGGCCCAGAGTCTGAGAGGCGCGGGCCTCTGACCCGGTCCTGCCCCCGACGCCCGGGGTGACTGTGGCCCAGCCGGGGCGCTCTGGCGGCCGGCCCTGCCTTCCTCCGGCAGCCAGGGACCCGAGATGGACTGGACACCGCACCGCAGACCAGAACGGGAGGCAGCGGGGATGGAGGCCCGCCAGGCCTCCACCCTGGCCTGGAGGGGGGAGGGGCTAGAACCCGCCGCGTCCCAATCAAGCCACACGGCCCAAGGAACCTTCTAGAATCGGGCAGAAAGGAGCCGGCTGGAGTCCTCCCGCAGGGGGTGGAGGACGGACGGGGCTCGGCCACCCGGATCGGCTGTTGGGGGAGGGGCGGTGGAGAGGGATGGCCGTCCCGGCCACAGACAGCGGCACCGCGGCAGACATCGCCGGGACACTGAGCCGCGACGCCACCTCGGCTTCTAGAAGGCCCGGCCGGTACCGAGGGGAACGGTGAGGCCTGGGTGGACCCCGGGCGGGCCCGCACGACCGGCCGCACGCTTCTCTACTTGTGCCTCCAACGACGCAGCCCACGAGGGAACAGAGGTGGGGAGAGGCCCAGGCCCTCGCGCGGCCCGAGTGGCGGGGGGGGGGGGGTCACCGAGGGACTTGTGGTTGAACAGAGCGATCGCCCCCCCCCGCCCGGCCACGCGCTCCGCTCCACGCCCGCAGCGCGCCATGAACCCCAGAGGCCCGAAGTCCGCGCTGAGAGCGACGGGAAGAGCTGACCTCTCCTCCACGCGGATTGCCGTCGGGTTAACCATGGGCCGCGAAGCAAGGAAGGGGTCCGATGGGGCGCCCGGCCCGTCACAGAATTTGGGGGGCGGGGATCGAAGCGGGAGGGAAACAAACACAAGATATGCAAAACAGTCACGCGGGAGGTGGCCGGTGACCCTCCCACGAAGCCACCGCCCGGCCTGCTCCAGATGCCAAGGGTCGGGGCAGCGCCGTGAGCAGGAAGAGGATCCGGAGACCCACGCGGCGCCCACACTCGCTCGCACAACCACAAGTCAGCGCTTGAAAAACGGTGGAAAAATGCGGAAACTGACCTGAATCCAAGGGAAATCCATCCCTCTGCGGAGACAGCTGCGCCGGCCGCGCCCGGAGCGGACCGAGCACCACGCCCGCTCCAGACTCCTGCTCCTCAAATGTCCGTCCGTGCGTGTTTGTTATTGTTTAAATACAGTTTTAATGCCAACACAACTCACAATTGTATTTTGAAAAAAAAAAAGGATATTATTGCATTGTGTTTGCATATCTTGTGGGGCAGAAGACGCAGAGTTGGGTTAGATCTCGTTTCAGAAGCAGACTGAGGTTGGTTTTTGCTTTCCAATGGTCCGAGGTCCGGATCTCCACACGCAGGAGCTCAGGGTGCGGGAGCAGCGGGTGCTCAGGGAGGGTCCTCGCGGCCCCAGGGGCACGGCACACAGACGCAGGCCCCCCCCCTCCCGCTCCCCGCACACCCCCGCTCCCCCCCGACCTGAAAGGAAGAAGACCCGGTAACTCGGGGCCCTGACCGCGTCCTGCCCTCTGGGGTGAAGTTGACTCGCATGGGACAGGGCAGGGCGGGGCCTGTGCGCAGGGAACCGCCCTTCTCCCCCCTCCCGAGGGAAAGCGACAGAAAATAAAATGGAAGGAAAAACAAAACCAGACCCCAGTGATGCTCACGGGAGCGGCAGCATGCGATCCCAGAAATAGGCCGAATCTGGGGGGGCGGGGAGGGGAGCAGCCGGGGACCCCCGGGGAGCGCGGGGGGGACCCCAGGCCCGGCAGCTCCCCCTCCCTCCTTTCGGCCCGCAGGCCCTGGCGAGGCCCGACAGAATATGTGCAAACAGTTTGTTTTTACAAGCGCAGTGGAGACACGTGGCGCGCCCCGGGTCCTCCAGCCCTGGCGGCCTCCACCTTCTGGGCCTCCCGCCACTGGCCTCCACCTCCCACCCCCCCACCCCCCCAACTCTCCGCTCCCCCCCAACAGAACGGATGAAGACGCTGTTCCGGGTAACCCCAGGTCACGAGAACAGTGAGGCACTTCTGAAACGAACCCATTAGGAACATCGAGACAAATTAAAAACAGAACAGGACAGAAAGACCCGCAGGCGGCCCCCCCAGCCGCGACTACAGGCTGCTGAGCTGCGCCCTGCTGCCGGCGGGGGCGGCGGCTTCCTCGTCCGGGCCGGGCCCTGGCCCCGCCGGGCCCGCGTCCCGTGGTTCCCCCTGGCCGTCCCCCCGGGCCGGCCCCGGGTCCCTGCAGTTCACGAAGGCCAGGAGCCGGCCGTTGGCGCTGGGCTGCGCGCGCACCGCTGAGCAGGCTGTCGGCCGCCCAGTCCATCTCCTCCGCCGTCAGCTCGCACGCGTCCGCCAGCTCCTGCGTGGCCACCTCCAGGAACTTGGGGTCTTGGGCGAAGTGGCCCAGTCCTTCGGAGATCAAGACCTGAGGGGGGCGGGGGGCGGTCACCGGGGCTCCGTGGACGTGCCGCCACCGCGAGTGCCGGGCCGGGCCCCCCGCCCCGCCCCGCCCCGCCCCGCCCCGCGTGGGCCCCGCGTACCGCCTCCACCAGGCTGCTGGCGCTGCCGTGGAGCTGTCTGCCGGGCGCCCCGGCCGGGCTGGGCACCGTGAGGGACACGGGCCGGGACCTCCGGACGGCCGCGCCGCCCGCCGCTCCCTCCACGGGCACCTCGGCCCAGGAGCCGCAGCGGATGGACGGGAAGCTGCTGTTGAGTTTCTCGCCGGACTCGGGGCCCTCCAGCCGCACGGTGGGGATGGGCCGGGGGGGCCAGCCGCATGGGCCGCCTGGCGTGGCCGGCGTGGCGGGGGGCGTGGCGCACGGCCGCGGCGCCCCCGGGGAATGGCTTCTCTGCAGCAGGGGGCTCAGGCCGGCCACGGCCAACGCCTGCGGACAGACGGACGGACACAAGGGACAGCGGTCACCCGCAGGCCGGGCCCCGCGCGGCTGCCCCCGGGCCCCGCCCGCGCCCCCGAGCCCCGGCGTCCAGCTCAGCAACCTCGGGGACATCGGAGGGGCATCTCAGCGACGCCTCCCCCCCGGCTAGCTTCGCAAACCTGCTCCGCCGTGGCCGAAGCCGCGCGGCTCACCGGGCCCCACCCCCGCGACAGCTGGCCGGGCCACGGCGTCGTAATGAACACGGGCGCCACGAGGAGGCCAAGGACACGGCCTCTCCCCGCCTGCCTCCGTGGCCGCCGCGGTGTCGGGTGCTGCGCCTCCCGCTTGCGGGAGAGAGCAGAGTGCATTGTGGGAAAGGCAGGGAGGGGCGGGCGCGCTGCGCGGCGGGGCGTTGGCAGAGAGGCACAAACAAAACTATTTTTTGTCGGTCGTGGGGCCTGAACTCTGGGCCTGGGCGCTGTCCCTCAGCTCTTCAGCTCAAGGCGAGCGCTCTACCACTTGAGCCACAGCGCCATTCCTGGTTTTCTGGTGGTTTATTGGAGGTAAGAGTCTCACAGACTTTCCTGCCCGGGCTGGCTTTGAACCGCGATCCTCAGATCTCAGCCTCCTGAGCAGCTAGGATGACAGGCGTGAGCCACCAGCGCCCGGCTAAAAACAATTTCTCACCCACTGCCACAGTCAAACCAGACGGGTGAAGATAAATTCTGGGTTAAAAAAAATATTTTGTTGGGTTCAGTTCTGGTAGACTCTCCAGGCTTGAGCCCCACCGACTCCAGCTTGTGTGTGTGTGTGTGTGCGTGCGTGCATGTGTATACACGCGCGTGCATGCGTGTGTGCGTGTGCATGCGCATGCGGGTGTGTGCATGTGTGTGTGCGCGCATGTGTGTGTGCGTGTGCGCATGTGTGTAGTGTGTGTGTGCGTGCGTGCATGTGTGTGCGCATGTGTGTGTGTGCGCACGCGTGTGTGCGTGCACATGTGTGTGCGTGCATGTGTGTGAGTGTGTGCGTGTGCGTGCATGTGTGTGTGCGCACGCGTGCATGTGTGCGTACGTGCATCTGTGTGTGCATGTGTGTGCGCATGCGTGTGTGTGCGCACTCGTGTGTGTGCGTGCATCTGTGTGCATGTGTGTGCGCATGCGTGTGTGTGCGCACGCGTGTGTGCGTGCAAATGTGTGTGTGTGTGCATGTGTGTGTGTGTGCGTGTGCATGCGTGCTGGTTCTAGGGCTTGAATTTGGGGCCTGGGCTTTTTCCTTTTTTTGTTCAAGGCTGGCGCTCTACCCCTTGAGCCACAGCTCCACTTTTGGCTTTCTGGTGGTTCATTGGAGATCAGAGTCTCACGGACTTTCCTGCCCAGGGCTGGCTTTGAACCGCGATCCTCAGATCTCAGTCTCCTGAGTGGCTGGGAAGCTGGGCGGAGCCCCTGGCGCCCGGCTGTGAGACCCTGTCTTGCTTTTCGCCCAGGCCCGCCTGGGACCGCAGTCCCCAGGGAGACCGAGCCGCGGGGATGGACGGAGCCCGGCCCCTTCTGGCCACCTGGTGCTGCCCTGGGGGTTTGGTTGGCGTTCAAATGCCAGTGAAAGAGCAGGGCACGGGATGCGCAGGCGTGGCGGGCGGTGTGTACGCGAGCGTGGCAGTCTGGGGTGGGAGAGGCCGCCGTGGAGGCGGCGCGGGCAGGGCTGCCCGGGAGCTCCGGGACCCCAGGGCGGGCGCGGGGTGCCCGGCGCTGCCCGGAGGCGCGGGTGCGTACCTGGTGGTGGACCAGGTGCAGCGGCAGGACCGTCTTCTGAGCCACGTCTCCTGCTTGGTTCTTCTGCCGCCTCAGACACTCTAGGTGGAAGGATGCCCTTCGACCTACGAGGCCGGGGGGTCGGGGGGAGGGGGACACGACCCAGGTCAGGGCTGCCAGCAAGGATGAGGCTGGCCCTGTCCCTGCCGCAGCTGCCGCCCCGAGGCCCGGTCCCTGCACGGCTGCCCCGTCCCCGCCGCCCCGAGGCCCCGTCCCCCCCCCCTCCCCCCCCCCCCCCCGCAGCTGCCGCCCCGAGGCCCCGTCCCCGCCGCCCCGAGGCCCCGTCCCCGCCGCCCCGAGGCCCCGTCCCCCCCCTCCCCCCCCCCCCCCCCCCCCCCCCGCAGCTGCCGCCCCGAGGCCCCGTCCCCGCCGCCCCGAGGCCCCGTCCCCGCCGCCCCGAGGCCCCGTCCCCGCCGCCCCGAGGCCCCGTCCCCGCCGCCCCGAGGCCCCGTCCCCGCCGCCCCGAGGCCCCGTCCCCGCCGCCCCGAGGCCCCGTCCCCGCCGCCCCGAGGCCCTGTCCCCGCCGCAGCTGCCGCCCCGAGGCCCCGTCCCTGTGCGGCGTTGGTGACTGGGACGCGGCAGGCGCTTTCGGAGGTGGGGCCCGTGGGAAGCCTCAGGCCCCGCACCGCCTCGCGGGGGGCTGGGGGCTGGCGCCTGTGTCTCTCCTTTGGGCATCTGGCCAGGAAGCGAAGGAGGCGCACGCTCCCAGACCACCCCGGAGCCCCGAAGCCACGGTGGGCCGCGGGCTCCCGAGCGCTGCCCCAGGTGTTAAAATCAGTTTCTCTGCCCCCCCCCTTTTTTTTGGGTCCGGTCGTGGGCCTGAACTCTGGGCCTGGGCGCTGTCCCTCAGCTCTTCAGCTCAAGGCTAGCGCTCTACCAATGGAGCCACAGCACCACTTCCAGCTTTTTTCTTTTTGCTTATGTGGTGCTGAGGAATCGAACCCAGGGCCTCATGCATGCAAGGCAAGCGCTCTACCACTGAGCCACCTGCCCAGCCCTCGGCCCCCTTTTTAAACGCGACCGCCCCAAGGTAATTTTGGCACCGTGTGGGAAAGCCGCGGGACAGACGGTGCACTGGGCTTCCCCCGGAGCCCCGTCGGGTGGCGATGCCGGTGCACGGACGCCATCCCAGCCCGGATCCGCCCGGTTGGCCACCTTCCCGCCCCCGTCCACGGGGAAGCAGGGAACAAGGCGCCCTTACCCAGGGAGGCCGAGCGGAGGAAGCCTCTCTTCGGGGATTGCCGGAAGTCCCTCTTCTCCTCCTCTGGGGGTGTGAGTTGTCGATTTTCATCATCCTGGGAGGGCAGGCTGTGACAGAGAGCCGGGGCTCATTCACTGACACCCGCAAGGGCCACCCCGGGAAAGCCCAGCCCACCGCCGCCGGGAGGAGGGGCCGCCCTCCTGCCCAGGAGCCCTGCTGCATGGGTGTCAGGACCCCTGGACGGACGGAAACCCCCACGCCCAGCCTGCCTCGGGGCGCTGCCCAGGCTGGTTTCAACCGCTCAGGCTACACGGTGCCCGGCCCCAGCCCGGCATTTCTGAGCTGAGGCGGCGGCTACCGAGTTCTTAGGCAAAGGTGGGAAAATCCTAGGCCTCAGGCTTAAGAACGAACCAGCAAGGTCCCGATCTTTGCACACGCCCATGCTGTTTATCACGTCAGCCCTGCTACGCCTTCTGTTGGTTTTGCTTTTAGTTACTTTTCCATAGGGTTTCTTATGTTTTCATTTCATTCATCTTGTGACAAGTCACGGTCAGCCGGGCGCCCGTGGCTCACGCCTGTCACCCCCAGCTACTCAGAAGAGTGTGATCTGAAGATCACGGTTCAAAGCCAGCCCCGGGCAGGAAAGCGTCCATGAGACTCTAACCTCCAATGAACCGCCAAGAAGCTAGCAAAGGAGCTGTGGCTCACGAGGTGGAGCACTGGCCTTGAGAGGGGAAAATCAAGCTCAGGGACAGCGCCCAGGCCCTGAGTTCAAGACCCAGGACAGGCACATGCGTGTGCATGCACATGCCCAGAGCCATGGTTGCAGCGGATCGACACACTCTGTGCAGGGCAGCTCAGCGGCCCCGGCTGGGCCCACGGCTCCCCCTCGACCCCCACCGCCCCCCACGCCCTCCTCCCTGCCCGGCCCACAGAACGCACATCTCTGTGGCCAGCAGGCTGGGCTCGCTGCCGTACTCCGCGTCGCGCGTCCGCAGACGGTCGTAGGCCGCGTCCTGGGCGGCCTCCTCCTGGCCGGCCACGGCCAGCTGGCTATCTCCAGAGCCACACCTGCCCCATCCAAGACGGAGAAACGGATCAGGAACCGCGGGCCGCCCGCCCGGCTGCCCGGCACTCCGCGGAGCCACAGACGCACTGGGCTCTGAGGCTCTGAGGGGGCGGCACCACACTGTGACCTGCGGGTCCTCAGCCCCGGCCGCGCCTCAGTTTCCCCCCCTGTGAAACTGGATGGGGTCGGGGCGCGGGACGGCCGGGGCCGCCAGCCTCCCTGCCCCCCCTTTCTTCCCGGCCACACCTCCGCTCACCTCCCGGAGTGGAGCGTCCAGACCGCGTCCTGCCGGGGGGCCGGCGGGGCGCCAGGGGGTCGCCGCCGTGGCTCCCCACCGTGCTCACGGCGCCTGGGGCGCGGAGGAGGCCCAGCGCCGTGTTGTTGGCGTTGTTGATGTTGGCGTTGGAGCCTGCCGAGGAGTAGCTGCTTGGGGTGAACGTGGAGTCCACCAGCTTCTCGTGGGACGGGGACTCGGTGTCCCCCGGGGCGCCGGCGGTCTTGCTGATGTGCAGTGGGCGCTGCGCGGTGAAGGTCTGCGGGAAGGGGCTGCGGCTGTCGCTTGGGTAGTAGGCGGTGACGTGATTGCCAAACAGGCCGCCGGCCCTCTGCAGCAGGAGGGGAGGGGTGGGTGGAGGAGAGGCCCCCCGGCGTGGGGGGGGGGCTTCCCCGAGGGGGGGGGGGCTGGCGTGGCCCGGCAGGCCCCGCGGGAAGCCGGCCGTGGAGGGGGGCTCCGACGGGCCACAGCCGGGGGCGCCAGGGGCCGGGCCTACCCTGAAGATGTCATCCTCGGACGCGGCGGACACGGCCTCCTTCACGGCCTTGTCCAGCTCCTCCTCGGCCGTCAGGTCTCCGGAGGATGGCCCGTCGGATCTCGGGCCCGATGTCGTGGAGGGTCCTCAAGCCGGCCTGGAACCAGGGGCGCGTGAGGGGCGGCCCCCCAACCCCCAGGCCCCGCGGCCAGGCCTCCGCTCCAGAGGAGTAAGGGCGGGGGACCTGGGTTGCCATGGAAGGCCCGTGGCGGGCGCGGACCGGCCAAGGCCAGGAAAGCAGGCGGATGGACGGATGGACGGCGAGCGGCCCCCCCCCCCCCCCCCCGCCTCCCCGTCACCCCCGGGACTCACCTGCAGGGACAGTGCGTTCCGCTGCGAGGGCTTGCCCACCCAGGCCCTGCTCCTTGCGCTTCTTGAACTTCCGGAAGTACTTCCTGGATCAGGAAGGTGGCGTAGAACTTGCCAACGGTCACCTCGTCATCTGATGACACACAGGCCTGGCGGTCAGCTTCTCACGGCAACCGAGTCCCTCAACCTCTATCTATTTAATTTATTGGTTCATTTTGGGTGGCGGGGCTTGAACTCAGGGGCCTGGGCGCTGTCCCCCAGCCTCTTTGTGCTCAAGGTGAGCGCTCTGCTCCTTGAGCCACAGCGCCACTTCCGGCTTTTATTTTGCTGGTTCATTGGAGATGAGAGTCTCACTGGACGCTCCTGCCCAGGCTGGCTTCCAATGGCGATTCTCGAATCTCTGCCTCCTGAGTAGCATGGATGACAGGCGAGAGCCACCTAGTCCTTCTTTTGTTTGTTTGAGATGCAGTCTTGCTTTGCAGCCCAGGTAGGCCTCAGATTCCTTAGTTCAAGCAATCTCCACCCCCCCCCCCCGGCCTCCTGAGGGGCTGGCCTCTGTGAGGTGTCACCATGCTTGGCTGTTCCCCTCCTCCCACAGAAAAAGGGGCTCTTTAAAATAATCTCCCTAGCTGGGGCACCGGTGGCTCACCCCTGTCATCCCAGCTACTCAGGAGGCTGAGATCTGAGGATCGCGGTTCAAAGCCGGCCTGAACAGCAAAGTCTGTGAGACTCTCATCTCCAGTGAACCACCAGAAAACCGGAAGTGGCACTGTGGCTCAAGTGGTAAGAGTGCTCGCCTTGAGCTGAAGAGCTGAGGGACAGCGCCCAGCGCCCAGGGTTCAAGCCCCATGACAGACCTCCCCCAAAAATTCCCCCACCCATCTCCTCCTGACTCTTACTCTCTTCCAGCCTCAGGTGGCAGGCTCCTCTGAGAAGCCCAGAGGAGGGCAGGCAAGGAGGGAGGGAGGGAAGGAGGGCAAGGGGCTGGAGGCCGGAGGAGGGTGGGCTGCTGGATGAAGGGGGGGAGGTGGGTGGTAGGATCAGTTAGGGAAACCGAGGCGCCGGTGAAGGCAATTTGGAAACCAGGTAGTTAAAAACAGAAGCGCCATCTGTGCTCCCAAGAAAAGCCACCGGACGCGTTCCTTCCCCAGAGAAGCATGCTCTCACCCCCGAGAATGAGCACGTGCCTGGCAGGATGGGGGCCCTCGGGAGAGAAATGCCGAACATGACACCGTAAGCCACCTCCAGGCCCGACCCCGACACGTAAGCCACCTCCAGGCCCAACACGACACGTAAGCCACCTCCAGGCCCGACCCCGACTCGTAAGCCACCTCCAGGCCTGACCCCGACACGTAAGCCACCTCCAGAGCCCAACACGACACGTAAGCCACCTCCAGGCCCCACCGCAGACCACCGAGTCCGTATCTCAAGGCCGGAGGGCGTTCGGACCAGGAAGAGGAGGCCCAACACCCGGAAACCAGAAAGTGCTCCCCGGAGAGCCATTAGAGCACAGATAAAACACCACGCTTCAAATCCCTTTACAGTCAAGCCCTCGGTCTCTAACATCGTAAATACCCGAGAGCCAAGGGACCCTCCTTTAGAGCCCCAGCCCGGCTAGAGCGTCAGGCCGGGCAGAGCCCCAGGCGGGTTCACAGCCCCAGGCGGGTCAGAGCCCCAGCTCGGCTACAGCCCCAGGCCAGTTAGAGCCCCACGGCCAGCAGCTGCAGCTGTGTCTGCACGCCAGCTTGCTCCCGGATGGCTCATTTGCCTATTTAGTATCGCTCTGCCCAGTTTTCTTAATCTTTGAGACTCGTCCAGAAATTTCTATTCTGTGATCGAAGTTCAAGACCCTGTGTGAAGAGTCCCTGCTTTTATTTATTCATTTATTCATTTATTTATTTAGTCAGTCGTGGGGTTTGAACTCGGGGCCTGGGCGCTGTCCCTCAGCTCTTCAGCTCAAGGCGAGGCGCTCTACCGCTTGAGCCACAGCACCACTTCCAGTTTCTGGTGGTTCATGGGAGATCAGAGTCTCACAGACTTTCCTGCCCAGGCTGGCTTTGAACCGCGATCCTCAGACCTCAGCCTCCTGAGTCAATGGGATGACGGGCGGGAGCCACCCAGGACAACTGGAATGGGCTTCCCAGGACCCGATTTCCAGCCCTAATCCCTGCCTCCGGCCTGTGTGGGCCGCGCGGCCCTGGTCCCTGGACCATCAGTGGGGTCTGGAGGAAGCAGGCTCCATGCCACCCAGGTCTCAGGGCCCAGGGAGTGGGGGGGGGAAGGAGGCCCCACAGGCCCGGCCCGGGGAACCGGGACCGTGGTGTGCGGCCGGCACTCACCGCCGGCCGGGGGCACCACCTGGTCCAGCAGCTTCATGCTGGTCCGCTTCCAGATCTTTTTGATGATGGCCCGCAGCTCCTCATTAGCTTGTTCTAGGTTCCCTGAGGAGAGGGAGGGAGGGAGGGTGGTTGATGCTGGCGGCCTCCGGCCTCCGTCCCAGGGGTGGGTCACGGGGGTGGGGCTTGGCCCCACAAATTCCCCCTCCGCCTCCCTCCGCAGGCTGACGCCTCGCAGGCTGACCGCTGACCGGCCTGACCGCTGACCGCTGACCCGCCCGGCCCAACCGCCCGGGGCCAGCAGCAGGGAGGGGGGCGGAGGCAGCCTTGGGGTCAAGCCCAGCTCCGTGGACGCACCTCCCCCTTCCGCCCCGCGGCCCCCAGGAAGGCTGGGGTTTACCTTCGGGTCTTGATCCTCAGGGCCCGTTCGGGACCAGGGCAAACAGGGTGGCGTTGAACATGACAGTGCCGTCGCTGTTCAAAGGGCATGTTCATGGAGACCAGGCGCTGGCGGGGGGGAGGAGAGGTTACAGCAGGCCCTCGCTTGCTTTGTCTCTTTTCTGGCGGTGCTGGGATTTGAACTCAGGGCCTCGGGCTTGCCAGACTGGGTGCTCTACCCCTTGATTTATGCATCCCCCCCCTCCAATCCCTTTTTGTGTTGGTGATCTTTGAGAGAAGGCCTTGGTTTGTGTCTTCCCTTTGTCTCTAGAAAGTCAGGCGTCCAGCCATTGTTGAACTGGCATCTCATGAGCTTTTAGGCCTGGGCTGGCCTCGGAGACAGGGTCCCCCATCTCTGCCTCCCGGGTAGCTGGGATTACAGGCTGAGCCCTGAGCCCTGCGCCCTGCTGGTGGGGTTCCCCACCCCCCTACCCCAGGAAGAAGGCTGGGGACTCAGGGCTGGGAATCCTGGGCCAGCACGGCCTCCCCCTCAACCTTTCCCACAGCCAGCTCAGGCTGCTCTGCCCTCCAAGCCTCGGGAGCATGGGGTCCTGAGTTCAAACCCCAGTGCCATCAGAAAGCCGTTTGCATTTCCTGTAACCCTGGAAAGCGCCTGAAAAAATCGCTTGTGGAATAAAGCAAGAGGGGTCCGAGTTAGAGAAGCCTGAGTTAAACAGAGCCGTGGGCACGTTCCGCATTCCCCCATGAATGGACGGTCCCCGGGAGAGGACGGTCGACGGGAGAGGATGGTCGATGGGAGAGGACGGTCCACGGGAGAGGATGGACGGTCCCCGGGAGAGGACGGTCGACGGGAGAGGACGGTCCACGGGAGAGGATGGATGGTCCACGGGAGAGGATGGACAGTCCCCGGGAGAGGACGGTCGACGGGAGAGGACGGTCCACGGGAGAGGATGGACGGTCCACGGGAGAGGATGGACGGTCCCCGGGAGAGGACGGTCGACGGGAGAGGACGGTCCACGGGAGAGGACGGTCCACGGGAGAGGATGGACGGTCCACGGGAGAGTGGACGGTCCACAGGAGAGGATGGACGGTCCCCGGGAGAGGACGGTCCCCGGGAGAGGATGGACGGTCCCCGGGGAGAGGATGGACGGTCCACGGGAGAGGACGGTCGACGGCGAGAGGACGGTCGAACGGGGAGAGGACGGTCCACGGGAGAGGATGGACGGTCCACGGGAGAGGATGTCCACGGGAGAGGATGGACGGTCCCCCGGGAGAGGATGGACGGTTCCCCTGGGAGAGGATGGACGGTCGACGGGAGAGGACGGTCGACGGGAGAGGACGGTCCCCGGGAGAGTGGACGGTCCACGGGAGAAGGATGGACGCTCCCCGGGAGAGGACGGTCCCCCGGGAGAGGATGGACGGTCCACCGGGAGAGGATGGACGGTCCACGGGAGAGGATGGACGGTCCCCGGGAGAGGACGGTCCCCGGGGAGAGGATGGACGGTCCCCGGGAGAGGACGGTCCATGGGAGAGGATGGACGGTCCATGGGAGAGGACGGTCCCCCGGGAGAGGACGGTCCACGGGAGAGGATGGACGGTCCACGGGAGAGGACGGTCCCCGGGAGAGGAT